>NC_053493.1:97476768-97556768 GCF_905171775.1 Rana temporaria
ATTACAATGGTTTATGATGTGCATTAATATTCTAGGTGCGATGTAATTACCTCGCTTGTTATGTATACAACCTGGAGACAGTCCTGATAGGAGAAGGAATTTGGCACAACGTGAAACAACGTCTTTGGGACACAACTTCGCCTCCCTTCCTATCTAGGGACATTTCAGCTACATCACAAAAGTTTAAAAACTGGTCCACTACCCCGAGGAGCTCCAACGTGTGAATCATATGCATGGATGTTTTATTGAAACTCGTTGGCATATGTAGAATGTCAACAGTTGTTTGGTCTGCAATTATATGAATACCATGGCATTTTATAACTAATAAACTTGAACCTGTAGTAATCTTTTAATGCTGTCCCGAGGATGCCCTGGTGAAATATTAATTTCCTTTGCGAAATGCTGGACAGCAGTGACACATTTGCCTGGTTGTTAAAAATATTTGCAAAATAAAAAAAAGTTACACAGAGGATTGTCACATTGGAGCACTATGGAGACTGTTTGGGATGATATACAATATGACGAGGAATATCTGCCATCCCCTTTTTACTTTTATTTTCATATGGGTCAATATTTTTGGCTGTCTGCTAGAGACACATTAATCGATGTCCTTCTTCCTTCACACACACAGGAAGCCATACTCAAAGGGACAACAATTTAATTCTATGGTTTTGGCTATATGACAGCACAAGCACAATGCATGTATATTCTCTCTCTCTCTCTCTCTCTCTCTCTCTCTCTCTCTCTCTCTCTCTCTATGATTCTCAGCCAATTTAATATATATATATATATATATATATATATATATATATATATATAAAATAGCTGAGAATTATATATATATATATATATATATATATATATATATATAATATATATATATATATATATATGCATGCTATGATTGTGCAGTTATATATATATATATATATATATATATATATATATATATATATATATATATATATATATAAACATACATATATTAAGAAAGCTCCATCAATTCACCTATTCTATATGCCGTTTTATATATATATATATATATATATATATATATATATATATATATATATATATATATATATACAGATGGATTCTCAGCTCTTTTTATATATATATATATATATATATATATATAAAAATAGCTGAGAATTATATATATATATATATATATATGCATGCTATGATTGTGCTTGTGCAGTTATATATATATATATATATATATTAAGAAAGCTCCATCAATTCACCTATTTTATATGCCGTTTTATATATATATATATATATATATATATATATACAGATGGATTCTCAGTTATTTTAATATATATATATATATATATATATATATATATATATATATATATATATATATACACACATATATGGAGAGAGAGAGCGCAAAAGAGTTGAGAATTGTCACCCAATACATAAATTCAGTGAGTGTTAATTATATTATCCATGCAAAAGCACATTTTAGTTTATTTTATTTGTACAGAATTGAACATGAGCACACCTACTCTATATTGAGTGAAGATTCTCAACCCCTTTAGTAAATCAGCTTCCTACACTAATCTATGTACAAGATGCATACATGTACATAGATAAGCCAGTGTGCATGGAGCCTTAGAAAACATTACAACAAATAATAATAATAGAAATACAAGCTATAGAAGAATGAAAGGAGAATCTAGGATAAAGGGAAGAAGGCAAAAACAATAACACCCAATCACTGATAGCAAAAGTAGCATGCTGCTCCAATCAGGGGTTGTCTTCTGTGGAATTAGAGAATGCTTAGTTCTCGCTAATGAAAATTGTTAAGCTTGGTTCAGATAGTCAATGGAAAACAAAACAAAGGGTGTTTTTTTTTTTTTTTTGCAAGGCAATGCCTACACAGCATAGAAACGCGCTTGGTCTTAGGGGAACCTCAAGTTCAAGTTGAAGAATTGGAAACGTGCGTACCTTTTTTTAATTGATTATTCTATTTCATTAATATTCTGATTCAAAGGGGTTGATTTACATAAAACTAGAGAGTGCAAAATCTGGTGCTACTGTGCATGGTAGCCAATCAGCTTCTAACTTCAGCTTGTTCAATAGAAATAATAATAACAAAAAACTGGGAGCTGATTGATTTCTATGCAGAGCTGCACCAGATTTTGCACTCTCCAGTTTTAGTGAATCAACCCCATAGTCTCCAAACCAAGTTAAACCAATCTGCTGCATGTTTTGATATGTAAATAAAGGGGGGGAAATACATTTTCATTATACCTTAAGGACACGAATAAAGTTTACTTTTCTGTAAAGAGGTCCTTATATTTTAGCCTTTTATTAAAGCTACAAAATACGTGGAATAAATTCGTCATTTTTTTTTCAATGGAAAAATCATATTTGGTAAACTTAACAGTTTTTTTCAGGGGGTAGTTTAACCCCATCAATCTGTCCATTCTATGCACACTGGGCTTAAAAATGCGTCAGTTCCCAATTGTACACACGTGTTTGGAGGAGTATAAAAAAAAATTCTCCCAGAGAACTAATCAAAAACGCAAACCAGAAGTTTTTTTTTGTCCTGCCTCTGAACACTGAGCTTGAAATATGCCTCTAATCCTCCTAATGTGTATGGACACATAGGGATAGATTTACTAAAACTGGAGAGAGCAAAATATGGTGCAGTTCTGCACAGAAACCAATCAGCTCCCAGGTTTTAATGTCAAAGCTTAATTGAACAAGCTGAATTTAGAAGCTGATTGGTTACTATCCACAGCTTCACCAGATTCAGAGTGCTCCAGTTTTAGTAAATCTCCCCCACAGGATAACATTGAGCTGCTACTAGGGGCAAACACACAAAACTCCTGTAGAAGCAGCATGATGTCACTGTGCATGGGCCTGAAAAATATCCCTCAGTATGCTGTATATAATATGTAACACTAATTGCAAAAAAAAAAAAGTTTATTTTCCTATAAATACACCTATGCAGCATTACCATAGGCCGAATATATATCAATGTGACTTGTAAAAAAAAAGAAAATAAAAGTTTATTCCAGTAAATAATAAGAGGACAACAAATAAAATCTTAATTAACATTAATTATGTTTGTTTATGATTATTTAAATATTGTTCCTTCGAAAGAAAGATTCGGTAAAAAAAAACAAACAGCTAAGACCCCTTTGTATTAATACAAAATGTAGATTTAACCAAAAACTGCTCTCTGCCAAATGCACATACTCTATGTCATGCAAGTAAACCACAACAGCCAAATAAACTTCAATAAAACTTGTAATTAATATGAATTAGTAGGTTACAAGTTCAGACATTAACATAAACCAGCAATTATTGTTCTTTCACCAGCAGCATTGCAGATATGTATTTGCACACCAGATGGCGCCATTGATCTACTAATCCCAAAGATGCCTATTCATGAGCTGTCAGAAGTCAAGGTCACAAATTGTCTCTTTTCGTCAAGGTCAAGGTTTAAGGCCTTCCAATCCAGTCGTTTCAACAAACGACAAAGCTTTTGCAAAAAAAAAAAACATAAAAAAACACAGCTTTATCTGTAATGTAATTGTAAAATTCCCAATTCTACCGGTGCATTTCCATTACCCATGTGACCATACAATTCTGATTCAGGCCAATGCGATGATATATACATATTTAATTTATTTACCTGATATAATTTTTTTTTGGCAACTAACTAAACTAAGTTATTGATCAATTGGTTATCTAGCACAGTAATTAATGTTGTACCTCTCTGCTGTTTCACACAATACAAAATTCAGCTTATTCACAGTTATCTATATGTTTACTATAATACCAATGTACATTTTTATCAGGCAAAATAAAATTCATGGTGCACGAATAATGTTCACAGTGCGCTAATTTATTATTTACATGATAATATTTCGAGTGAGTAAAGAAGAAACAAATGTTCAAATAAATGATTACGTTAAAAGTGCTGAAATTATTGGCTACCATTTTCTATTGCGGCCGAATACAAACCATACAGAAAATAAAAATTTAAAAAAAAATTGATAATTTATACCAAACTTCACTTTTAAATATTTTACGATGATTTTTTTTTCAGTATTATTTTATAAAGGCATATCTATATACACAACCGGATTGCTTCGTTTATAAGTCCATTTGTCAATTCCCAATTCTGTACAGGTAAAAACCGGTTGATTTGCTATTTGTTTTGCAATTTAAATATTTCACTAATGTAAAATCGTGAGCTGTACGTGAACACATCAGTTCCTTAGGATGAAGCAACATAGAAAACACTGCCTTCTCCTAATCCTAATCCCTACACATTAAAATCATGAATGTATATCCACTGCCCCCCCCCCCCCCCAAAAAAAAAAATCTGTACAATTCTTCAATGACATATGACACTCCTCTTATATCAGAATGTATAGTGTAAGCATACAGTAAAAGATACATCTATAAGTTACCTGAGCAGTCACTCAACATGCAGTCTTGTTTCAAGGTTCAACGCGCAATTATAAGACTGATATTCTCGATTTAAAAGGATTCTTGATTAAAAGGCTACATGTCTTTCTTTGCAATCAAAATTCATATTATGCTTCATCGAGATCCATTTTTCTTTCTTTTTTTTTTCCTTTTTTTTGGGGGTGTTTACAACAATTCCACAAGTCGCTTTAGCGCTGTTTAACCTCCATCAAGATGTGAGTCCTGGCCTTGACAAAATAATTACATTGCAATATTTCTCCCTGACCCTCCCCCCAATCAATCGTTTTTTAGAACCATATTCAGAGGACCTGGAGATGACCTGGTGATTTGGGGGGCAGAATAGATGAGTTCCAAACGTCAGAACCTGCTCACTTCCCAAATGTAATCCGACCATTATTAACTGGTGGTCTTCAATTTATTGATGACTTTCTTCTCTTTGACTCTTCTGTTCTGGAACCAGATAGTGACCTGCCTTTCCGACAGGTTGGTGGTTGCAGATATTCTCCTTCTTTTGTCCTTAGTGATGAATTTATTGGTAGCATATTCCCTTTCTAGTTCTTTCAGTTGGACTTTAGTATATGGGACACGCTTCTTCCTGCCTCGTCTGTAGTTATTAGCGTCTGAAGGATGGGAAACTACGTCTGAAAAGGGAAAGGACAGGTCACTAGGGTGTGCAAACTCCCATTCACCAACACAGTGCAACCCCATCCATAGGATGCATGGGCACACCATAGGCTGCTGCAGCTGGATCACTTAGAATCCAAGACCCTGACATTACCAGCAACACCAGCAATACCAGCAAGGACTAACAAATCACTGCACTCCAAACTGGTCTGCAGAATTCAAACACACACTAAAAAGCCTAGACTAGGTTTATGGTTATAACTATAGTTACCAATAAAAATGATATAAGGTCTAGACAACCTAATCAATCTATCTATCTATCTATCTATCTATCTATCTATCTATCTATCTCACATACATCATGTGAACACATATTAATGTGTGGGTGTATATATCTAAATAACAATCTATTTATTTATTTTTCTATCTATCTATCTATCTATCTATCTATCTATCTATCTATCTATCTATCTTTCTATCTATCTATCTATCTCACATACATCATTGATGTGTGTGTATATCTATCTATATAACTATCTATTTATGTACTGCCCTTCTCTCTACTTTTATCTGTATTTCTTTCTTTCTAATAATTTATCTAATTATTTATTATTTTTCTTCTATCTATCTATCTATCTATCTATCTATCTATCTATCTATCTATCTATCTATCTATCTATCTATCTATCTATCTATCTATTTATTTTTCTGTCTATCTATCTACTATCCAGCTATCTACTTATGTTATCTATCAATTTATCTTTCTTTCTTTTGACTTTTGTTATCTAGATATCTATCGTCATTCTTTCTTTCTCTTTCTTTCTACTACATCATATAAAAATAGTTATGTGTGTAAGTGCATCTCTTCTCTTTCCCTCTTCCTATATATATTATATATACATATATTTAAAGAAAAAATATGTATGTGTGTATACAGAAAAATGTATATGTGTATAAATAGAAAAAAATGTGTGTGTATTACTATATATATCGGTGGGTGTGTAAAATATATATATATGACAGATATAGGGAGAGAAAGATTTTTTGTGTGTGTGTGTATATCTATATATATCTAGATATATATCAAGATATCTAGATATATATGTATGACAGATAGGAAGAGAGGGGTAATTTTTGTGTGTGTGTGTATATATATATATATATATATATATATATATATATATATATATATATATATATATATATATATATATATGACAGATATAGGGAGAGAATGATTTTTTTTGTGTGTATATCTATATATATATAGATATATATGTATGACAGATATAGGAAGAGAGGGGTTATTTTGTGTGTGTGTGTGTGTGTGTGTGTATATATATATATATATATATATATATATATATATATATATATATATATATATATATATATACTCACACACACACACACACACTTCTTTATAGATACCTATGCACATTATGCACACATGTTCCATGAACATAAGGATTAGTAGATTAGTTGTACATAAAATTAATGGTACCCTAATATTATATAACTAAACACAACCAATGCCATTTTTTGAATGAAATAAAAAATGTTTATTTTTACCCGGTAAAGTGGATTTCCAGAGGTGGGCAGGCTGGCCTTGATCCTTGGCACAGTAGACCTGCCCATTCCATCCATTTGTGATGGCCCAGGGCTGGTAGCTCTCCATGGGCAGTAGGGGTTCATGCCTAGGCTCCCCTGGCGCCCCAATAGTGGACACCACAGGCACATCCAGATAGCCGGGCACCGGCTGGTAAGGTCCTGTGGCATATCCCTGGTAAAAAGCAAACTCCTTGGCTCTGGAGGGGAAATCTTCTCCGCCAGAGACTGAGGTGTCCATGTATTTGTCTGCAAAGGTGGAGGGTTGGTTGCAGGACTTGATGGCATTGTGGTGTGTCATCCTGCACGGGTAATATCCGCTGCCAAAGTAGCCGTAGGGCAGACTGGCACTGGAGGAGCTCTGCACCGCGGAACACGGGCTGCATTGCTTGACAGGCTCCGCGATGCCCGACACTGGCACATCACTGGACGGGTAGGCACTGCTGGGGGCCAGAGGAGCCGGGTGTCCCATCAGATTCCTGCACTGGTTGGCAGCGAAGTTGCTCCCGGCAAAGCCTTCCATGTTCTTATTGATCTCATCCAAGCCGTTGTCGTAGAGGAACATCACCGGCTCGGCCCAGCGTGGATGGAGGAGCACTGAAGCTGTCATAGCCCGGCCAGCATTGAGACTAGTGGCTCTTTTTTAAAAGCCCCAAAGACTGAAAAAACACATTGGAAATCTCTCAGACTAACCAGGGCTGACGCGCCAGCCTCGCACACCGAGCCTCCTGATTGGCTGACGGCGCCCACGTGATATGCAAAGCAGCTGATAAACCACAGAGCAGCAGAATGCAGATAATTCATCCCCCCCCCCTTCCTACTTCTAGCTATGTGTCCGTACAGCGCCGTGTACACCGATCACCCCACCGACAGTGTGCTCCCTGCACAGCCTTCTCCTTCCCTTCATTGTGTCGGCCCTATATTGTCATAACATCCCACAATATCATTATCATGGATCAATCAAGTGTCTCTACATTGCCTTACGTTATTGCTGAAAGGGAAACCAACACTACTGCTGGTAGTACATAGCATTCTGTACACACAACTATACAAGACCTGTTTATCAATAGGATAGAGACAGAGGAATGCCAGACCACCAATTTACTATATATATATATATATATATATATATATATATATATATATATATATATATATATATATATATATATATATATATATATATATATATATATATATATATATATATATATATATATACAGAAATATGAGTTAGGGTGTATGTATATTACACATGTAGTATAAAATATGGACAAGCCATAACCCACCTATGTACACATATAGGAAGACATATACACACACACACACACACACACACACACATATATATATATATATATATATTATATATAAAACACATAAAAAGAAATATGAGTTAGAGTGTATGTATATTACACATGTAGTATAAAATATGGATAAGCCGTGAATGATAACCCACCTATGTACACTTACATGAAGATATATATATATATATATAAATATATATATATATATATATATATATATATATACAGAAATATGGGTGAGGGTGTATGTATACAATATGGAGTAAGTCAAGCATGATCACCCACCTATGTACACATATAAAAAATGATACATATATATATATATATACACATATATATATATATATATATATATATATATATATATATATATATATATATATATATATATATATATATATATATATATATATATATATATATATGGACGAGGATATATATGAGTGTGTATATATATATATATATATATATATATATATATATATATATAGTAAAACAATGGATGGGTACAAAAAAATAGATAGGTAGCAGAATATATATATATATATGGAGGTGAGGGTGCATATACTTGTGGAATAAAAATGGATAGACTGAACATGCATCACCCACCTATAATACATAATAATGAATAAACACGTTGCCTATGTAAGTACCAGCACACGTATATAATAGTTTTGTGCACATGCGTGTACATACACTTAGGGACGCACACCCAAAAATACATCCACGCTATTAATATTTAAATGCTTTGTATTCTAGTGAATAAGGGATTTTCTTCTTGTGGCTTATTTGATTTAGAATAGTATTAAATGTCTTTCTTTCTTTCTTTCTTTCTTTCTTTCTTTCTTTCTTTCTTTCTTTCTTTCTTTCTTTCTTTCTTTCTTTCTTTCTTTCTTTCTTTCTTTCTTTCTTTCTTTCTTTCTTTCTTTCTTCCTAACCAACCTTCTTTCTATAGATAGGCATACGGATACATATCTCGATATACAAATATTATACCCTGCCACATATCTTCTGTCACAGCATAAATAAAATGCCTCCTCCTCACTATACACACCCAGCTTGTGTATTCTGTAATAGAAAAGCAGGCATTACCCTATTGGCTGTACATGTGTAGCAGTGCACATTGGCACACACAGTATATTGTTGTACACGTCCCTGTTTCGCAATGTACACTACAGTTTGCACAAATCCACCTACATGTTTCCTGAACTGACTTATCTTTATGTATGTAGAAGTGGTACACAGACATCTATATGGAAGTATTTGTTGTATTGAGGAATCAGTGGTACACATTCGAAAACTTTTAAAGGAAGGAAGGAACACTTGGAGTTTGTCTATATGTGTAGATACAAAGGTGCACAGTGTTATACCTATAAGACCAATGTTCAAGTTGCTGGGAATACAGCAATGTCTCTCTTAGATAAAGTATATAGCTGGTATATTTGATTCCAGCACGGTTTGTGTTAACAAAAATGCAGGGATTTATTTAATAATTGCTCTTGAATGACTATCCCATGTGTTAGTGGGATCCAATTTGTTCCCTAATAGCTGTAGGCAAGTTGGGAATATTAGCATGCAGTCATGAAGCAGTGTTTAGTGAGCAGTAACAGAGTACAGGACACTGCCTGGACACCACTGTTAGTGTACACAGAGCAGCACACAGCAAAGAGGGCAGGACAGCTATGCGTGAGGGTTGAGCAGGGATAGAGGCCAAGGTCAAGTTGAAAGTACTTGTCTAGCCAAAATGAGCCCTGCCAATTAAGCTCTGGAGCCTCTTGCTAGCTTGGAGAAACCGTGTATATCGGGGTCATGTGTTAATACCCACGCATATGCCTTATGTGTCTGCTAACTGGAGCCCTGGACCTGCTTGTCTTATATAATAATATCAGGACGACACATGTCCTCATGTATTTATCAGCTTCTATACTGTGATGCATGATTGGGATGGGCACTGGGCAAGTCAGATTTTTCTAAGTATATTTAAACATTATCTGGAGATTTTATAATACAATTATTTTATAACGTCCATATTTTCTTTTTTTTTTTTATGAAAAACAATAACCATAAAAATGTAAATTTCAACATATATACTATATATGTGATGTGAAGTCATCCTGTAGATTATAATTAATTAAATCATTTCATCTACAATTCTCTTCTTTTTTCTTTCTTGTATACTAGTTTTTTTCTTACACTTGTGGTCGACCACACTCCCAACACCAACAATATACCATCCAGATAATAATGCCAACTATAACACCGTTATAATTTCTTATTCCCCATTAGCCTGGAAGATATGTAATGGGTAAACACCACAGTACACATTATAATTATCGTATTTCATGTTCTCTTTTATATGGTGTGTGGTATAATTAATACCTGTCATCCGCACTAGACATGTTTTATAAGGGTTGCATGCAATTCGATATGACAGGAAAATAATTTCTGAGCACACCATAGTAGACTCTGTACATAATGCAACATGGTTGTGTACAATCAAATATGTATCAGTGTGTTGTGTTATAATAAGATAGTCCATTCCACATGACTCCATTGTGGTGTGTGTGTGGTGTATATGTGTGTGTGTGTATATATGTATATATATATATATATATATATATATATATATATATATATATATATAGAGAGAGAGAGAGAGAGAGAGAGAGATCTATCTATCTATCTATCTATCTATCTATCTATCTATATATATATATATATATATATATATATATATATATATATATATATATGTCATACGTTGCTATATTATTTACTTTGAGATATATAGATAAATATATATTTAAATATATATTTATATAGATATCTACATCTATATATATATATATATATATATACATATATATATATATATATATATATATATATATATATGTGTGTATATATATCTAATCTATCTATCTATCTATCTATCTATCTAGCTATCTATCTATCTATCTATATATATATATATATAGATGTAGATATCTATATAAATATATATTTAAATATATATTTATTTATATATCTCAAAGTAAATAATATAGCAACATATATATATATATATATATATATATATATATATATATATATATATATATATATATATATA
The DNA here is from genome assembly GCF_905171775.1 of Rana temporaria. Lineage (NCBI taxonomy): Eukaryota > Metazoa > Chordata > Amphibia > Anura > Ranidae > Rana > Rana temporaria. Next base: position 97,487,881 of record NC_053493.1, read on the forward strand.
TATATATATATATATACATATATATATATATATATATATATATATATATATATATATATATATATATATATATATATATAAATGCACATATATACATATACAATGTTTACATATTTGTTATTTCCTTATTTAACATATTGTATATATTTTCTTCAATTCATAAATAACTAAAATAACAAAAGGACTTTTAGAAAGTTCGATCACATGAGCTCTATTTTCCTGACCTGGTGCATATATTATCAGAAGAAAATTCCTGATCATAATTGTACAGTTTTTAATACAGAGACTCCATGAGATCAATGTTTTTTTTTTTTATGTTAGCATCAGAAAAGCAGAAGAATGGCCGGGATTATTGTACTATCCCAGACATGCAATCCAAGTGTTTAATGATGTTTTGTAATAAGCTGGAGCCAATCTGAGCAAATCACATCTACTTGACGACCTCATTAATTTAAATCCATATTTACGTCATGCCATGTTATACAGGGACGTTTATGATATCCTTCTGTAAACAGATGTTTCCATAAGACTTCTGCTCCATATTATTGGTCAAGTTTAAAGAATATCATTAATGAAGGAGGAAAAAAAATGCCTTGCTTTGTACAAATGGTGTCTACACACGAGGTAATTAAACAGTATGACACTTCCCCACAGCCCCAGACTAAAGATTCCTGATATGTCTTTCCTGGCAAGCTGACTGCACAAAAAGTATCTAATGCCTGGACTTTGTTCTGGTACCAGTTCTTCATCTGATTAGGAGGGGACCTAGGAGGTAATTTTACAGATCCATCTCTACTTTCATTCATGTGTATCTCTATAATTGCATGGCACTCAGAAAATGATGCTTCTCCTTTGAGAATTTCTGTGTATATAAGCTTCTGCATGCATAGATACTTTGTACCAATGTAATGACATACATTACAAATTCATGTCATTTTCTGTACAAATATCTACTAGTGTTTGTATTAATGTGTGTATCTCTCTGCCCTGTGTGCCCAGCCTGCACACGTCTGAAGTTCAAGTTTAACAGATACGTTTGTCTTTGCCCCTGGTGTAAGGAAGTGGCTTTCTTCAAAGGTTTTTTTTCCAGCTCAGTAATTTGGAACCCTTTGCTTTGTCTGGCTTGTGGCTTGTGGCTGATCAGTTGTTGACCAGGCTGGCTGGAAAACTATTGGTAACAAAAGCTTGGGAACTGTTTAAGTACAATTTTATATAGGGTGCAGCGGATGCATGTCTCCTGCAGACACAAATCTTTTCCATGGGTTGAAATAAAATGTCACACTTTAAAAGTTGTTGTATAAACAACAACAGTACTGATAGGTAATACAGACAAACAACCATTTATAAAACTACACATAAACACTCATAAGAGAGAGGTAAAGAGCATGAAAGGGGCAGGTTCCAATGTGTACATGACTAATGACCTCACCAATGTACTACACAAATTATAGTATATCCTGATTAAGTGTATTTAACATTTTTTTTATAAACGTGGACACAACTGAAAAACGTGTAAGTTACTTATTTTTCTTTAGATAAAGATCTGCATAATCACTGGCAACATTTTATATCACTGTACATGAATCTTACCCCCTTAAGGCAATTTATAAGACAAGGCAGAACAGTGAGGAAAACTGAATTTCCCACTCAGTGCTGCATTGACTCCATCTACACAGCCACATGCCACGTGTGGACCAATTTATTATTCGCTGGATTAGGTGCTGGGATCAGAAATGACCAATTTGGCACATATTCTTCTATGACACCCAATTTTATTTTTAGAATGGGCACCTCAGCCAGTTCTCTGGGATGAAGGCACCAGATGGGATTCTGATGCTTCAGCACTTTGGTTCTAAAGATGGATATCAGAGGCTTGAGAGTGTCAGTGTCACATGATTTGCGATGTTTAACACGAAACCCAATCCAAAATTCAGCAAAGAGAAAAGCTGGACCCTACATATGAGCACTGTGTTGTGTTCATGATCATGCTCCAAACAGGACCTGCCATAGATCTCCATTAGAGCAGCAGCAGTTCGTATTACTAAATACCAGGCTTCATGGAGATGGAGGAAAAACAATAATAAAGATACATGTATGTGAGTGGGTGTGTGGTAGACAGATCAATATGCCAAACATACATAGACCGACATTTCTAGTTCGAGGCGTCTGTCTATATATGAAGTCACTCTACAGTAAGCCCAACAAGTCTACACAGGTGGACTTATAAGTCCAATAAGTCCACATGAGAGAGGTAGGTAGAGAACGTGGGAAGAAGAGGGGAAAGAGAAAATGATGGTCAAAATATCATCATTTCTACTGATAATCCATATTAAAAATATTATTTGTAATACTTTTCCTAAAGCTTGCTATAGAAAACTGAGCTACTTATTATTTGGATATAAAGCTCTATTCTGGATTCATATGGAAGCCTATGGGTACCCGTTGTAAAGATAACTGAATATATCTAGCTTGCACATTTTTTGTTTTGTTTTATATATATATATATATATATATATATATATATATATATATATATATATATATATATATATATATATATATATATATATATATATATATATAAACAAAAGCTGCATAGATACACATATTAATTCTTCTGTGCTTCATTATGGGTGCCATTTTACTTATGTAAGGGTGGCTAGTGGTTTACATTTCTCACTTATGGGTAGACGTGATCTTTTTGTTTCATTAAATATTTTAATCACATACTTATGAAACTTGTCATTTGTATGTATTAATTTTACTTAAGGCATGTACTAAAATCAAAATCAGTGCTGTGAGCCCACATACCTAATGGTAGTCATACTCTGCTAAGGTGTATGATTACTTTTGAGTATAAACAGCCCTTTTCAACCTTTTTTTTTACATGCAGGGATCTTTGAAATAACATTCAGGTCTCAGGGAACCCCAGCTGATAATTACCCTTATATCTGCAAATAATAGAAATAGTATAAGAATACATAGGGCTGCCTTTGACAACAATAGTTGTTGCTGGTGGTGGTCAGTTAAATGCTTTGGCCAGTGAAAAGATAGATCCTTACAATAGTGGCTACCGGGAAAATGCGACTGTTACAGGTAGTTAAAAAAGATCAGTGGTGTCAGTGGTTACTTTTCTAGGAAGCAGACATTGCTAATTGCTCAAGGAACCCCTAACAACCTCTCCAGGAACCCTAATGTTCAGTGGAAAGCTGGTTGAGAAAGGCTTGGACAGAAACATTAGAACATAAATGTTTGGGCATGCAATAGCTTACTAATAAAGTTTATTACATTATTATTAGTAGTAGTGTTATTTTTAAGTTACATATTTGCTGCTTCTTTTCCAGACTTACAGTATAATGGATTATTAGTAAGGGAATGACCTTGTTTAATATTTATAATACATATCCAGAACTTCCACACTATACACATTCTGTGCATCTTTTCCCAAACATGGCAGACATGAAAGGTACCATAGTAGCTGATGGCAGTTAAATTAAGTCTTTGTTTTTTATTAATAGAAACCAACGCAGACTATGCTTTATTATAAATGTGATATGACCTTACAGGTGACTTATTATTGTCAAACCACTCACACAAGTACTGCACCATGAGGCTGATGAACTGAATCTCCACACAATATTGTGTTAATATTTACTTGAATTATCCAATCATGGGCAAGTGAAAAATAGGAATTGGCATTTTAACTGAAATCAAAAAAATATTGTTTGAAGATTCTCTATTCCTTTAGTAAACATAATATTTAAAAACATGGTTCTAAGAGGAATTATGATGTGCAGAATGCAGCAACCCATAGCCATCCACCAGATTTGAACGAACTATAGAAAGACTGTACAATGGGATTTCCATCCTCCAGCATGCAGCAGTTTGGGTGCACTTACATTTTCTTGAGTCGCCTTACCACCACACCTCATCCCCACTTTGGAAAACACCTTGTTTTTTTTTTAGTATAGTTCTATATCCTCCAACTAGTCAAGTATGCTGTACCATTGCTTTCAATGAACCACCTTAATGCATCCTATTGGTTCAGGCAAAAAAACTCTGCGTGTGCAAGTGCACTGTATGTAGCAATGTATGTATAAACATGCCATTAAAAATATTCATATGCTATTCTAATGTAACAGTGGGACTAAAGAGAGTGCAAAATCTGGGGCAGACGTGCATAGTAGCCAATTAGCTTCTAAATTCAGCTTGTTGACCAAAAAACGTGAAAAACTGGTTGGTTTCTATGCAGAGCTGCACCAGATTTTGCACTCTCCAGTTTTAGTAAATCAACCCCAATGTGCTAAGCAGAAATATGTGAACGAGGCCTAAACACATGCATTTTTTTACTGTGCATTTTGCAGGGGGAAAAAAGTCGTCCTGTTGGCCATATGCAGTAAAATGCATTATGCATGTGCATTCATATAAACATTCATTGATACTATAGAGAGAGGGAAGGATTATGTATAGATATATATATATATCTAGATAGATATGTCTAAATAGATATAGATATAGATAGATATGTCTATATAGAGATAGATAGATAGATAGATAGATAGATAGATAGATAGATAGATAGATAGATAGATAGATAGATAGATAGATAGATAGATAGATATGACTATATAGATATAGGTAGATATGTCTATATAGATATAGATAGATATGTCTATATAGATATAGATATGACTATATAGTTATAGATAGATATGTCTAAATAGATATAGATATAGATAGATATGTCTATATAGAGATAGATAGATAGATATATAGATAGATAGATAGATAGATATGGCTATATAGATATAGATAGATATGACTATATAGATATAGATAGATATGACTATATAGATATCTACATCTACATATCTATCTATCTATCTATCTATCTATCTATCTATCTATCTATCTATCTATCTATCTGTCTATCTATCTATCTAAATTTATCTATCTATCTATTTATCTATATATATGTAAAACGCATATTTCTGTGCAGACATGTGAAAAAAGGGTGGGACTGATTGGTATATTTGCTTGCTGCAGTCTCCCTACTGTAGCTTATTGTATAATATGGTCAAATATGATTTTCTCCAGCATATTTGAGAATGAAAACACATTGCAGTCCATATACCAAAGAAGCAGAAGCCCAGTGAAGCTCAGTTCACTTCAATCACATTTTAAGGAAAAATCCTATTTTTTTTTATTTCAAATTCTTTTGCACATGATTAGGTGTTTGGTGTGAACACAGGTTCACTGGGATGGATGAACTTTCTACCCCTTTAGTAAATCAGAACTTTAAAGAGCATATGGAACGCATATTAGCTGATAAGTACAGTGTCATGACTAACAGATTTGCCCCCAAAACATTACTAAACACCCATAACTGAGGTCTCCAGCTAGATATGAAACATATCTCTTCGTGCGACCACAGTAGAAAGGTTTTTTGTTTTTTAAGTCTACCAATAAAGGCTTTTGTGATCAGGGACAGTATATGAAGGAAACTCGAGCAGCTCAGGGCTCATTAGCTAGAACTGAAAATGTGTTACACGTATTCTAAAGTTTGCAGACATGAACAGATCCTTGAAGGAACTGAACAGGAAGACATATTACTAACAGGTTCAATCTTAGAGGCCTGCAGTGCCCCAGAACCAAGACGATCACACTAGGATATTTTAACCACAAGGTTCACATAGTCATCTGGAAATGACTCAGTATCATCTCTATGCATTTCAGAGATTGGTGGTTCTCTCTCAACAAGTGAGTATTTGTTTTTCCGACTGAAAAGGCATACAGATAGAGTATCTGATATTTACTCAGCCACTAGCCTGGGTGTGTCAATACTAGCACATAGGATGGAATGCTCATGCTTTTTGGTGAGAAACATGCTTTTCCGGTAAGTTCAGATCCCCTTATCTATACAAAAAGTGGGTTCATTAGGAAAATTGCCATAGGATCCTGCAGAATCATTTTTATGGTGCAGTTGCCAAAAGTTTCCGCTAGATGTCTTCAAAGATAATGGTATTGGATTTTGTCATTAGCTGATTGGGACTGAAAATGGTGACAGTGCTCTTCTTTCAAATAATCCTTTGTAATATCCTGCATGATACCCGGCTTCCTGTAAGGCAGTTTACTTTAGGCTTAGGGTGTAAAATACATGCTATTTTAGAACAATACTCAGGCCTGTTATAAAAAGTTTTTCGTTTAAATAATATAGCAGTGCAGCATGCTAACTGTGGATTAATCTTTAATCTGCTGAGGCCAAGGACAATGTGCTTGTAAATTCATCAACTTTGACATTCATTCTGCTTCTTTCTTTTTTTTTACTACTGGGCAAAGTCCAAGGTTTCAGGACTTTCAAAATGTCTACTTTATATTGTGGTATAGGAGAGACTGAATCAATTGTAGGTGCAAGAGCAGGAAAAAGGTGATTTGGTATTCATTTGGAATGAAAAAAAAAAAAAAAAAGAAGTGACACATGACTTGTTTATCTGCTGTTTTTCCCTATGAAACATATAGAAGAAAGCTGAATAATAAAGACCATGATAGAGGCGAACATAACTTTTTGCATAATTATTATATACTTCAATTATAATTAAATAGTACGTTTAATTGTACTTTTATTATATACTTCTTACAGAACACCCGGACTAAACTAAATTAAACATGTCCACTTTGTGTCTCACATAGGATTTAATTCAATGCCAGCATGTTAGCATAGTATACCTGAATTCATGACATAATATTTTTGGCAATATTGTCTATTTATTTGGTCTGACAGCAAAAAAAATAATTGTAAACTGTTCTATATATAAATCATGTGGCTACAGTAATATGTATGACTTTGTATGACTCATTATATGGTTATATGCATTTACTTATCTGCTATAAATTAAGAAAAACCTATGACAGCAGTATAAAACAATAAAGACTACCGTACTACATAACTAAATCCAGCAATAAACAAGCAAATCTTTACTACTAGCTATAAACGATACTTTTATTTCCATGTGTATTCTTCATTGTGTGAAACAATGCAAAAGACGAATTAGAATATGGGGCAGATTGTACAGGGAAACGTTAGGGGTAGTTAATGTTTACATGCAACAGCACATAGTACGTGCCAACTGTACTACAGTACTGAAGCTACCACATCTAGTCATCCTCATCATTATATATATATATATATATATATATATATATATATATATATATATATATATATATATATACATACATATATATATATATATATATAATCTATATATATATATATATATATATATATATATATATATAATTTATATATATATATATATATATATATATATATATATATATATAATTTATATATATATATATATATATATATATATATATATATATATATATATATATACACACACACATATATAAATAAATATATATATGATGATGAGGATGACTAGATGTGGTATATATATATATATATATATATATATACATATATATATATATATACACACACATACACACATAAATAACATACATAGAAAAGAGAAATATTGAAGCTATAGCAGTTAATCAAATCTGCTTTTATATGCTCTATACAAGCGTTTTCTACTCCATAGAGAACAGACGTTTTTTTTACGCCCAGTGTGCATGGAGCCTATGCTGATACACATCCGATTAGTTTATTTGTAAACTATTAGCTCCTATAAAGCAGCCCTTCTTCCCGATTATATATATATATATATATATATATATATATATATATATATATATATATCTCCCAGATATTTGTACATACAAAATTTCCTTAGTTATGCGTTTAAAATGTTTTGCTGTGCATATCACAATTTAAAATGAAAGGGGAATGTTTCTAGATAAAGTTAAAATCTCTAAACATCAAAATAAAAAAAATCGAGTCATTGGAGATATTACATTATACCAATCATTACTAGTATCCTATAATGATATAAGAGGCCACTCACTATTTGTCATACTGGATAGAGAGGACAATATTACAGATTTATCAGTAATCATTCAGTAGATGATGGTTCTTTTGAATGCTGGCCTCCAGAAATCAGGCTAGTGTATAATCTTTACAGTATAAACGGCTGGATTAAATAGACAGCTTGCAAGCACAATGTCTAATCAGTTCATGTTTAAGCATCCTTTCAAGATGACATTAAAAATTAATTATTACAGAATATGGTACATTATAATTTTGTATTCAGTTAAGAAGAGTGTGAATATAGGTTTTTTTAATATATATAATATTTATAGAGAGATAGTCAAGAACATATTATATGCAACAATATATATATATATATATATATATATATATATATATATATATATATATATACTTCTTTTTTGGGGTAAGTTGCATATGCAAATGTCAGTCTTAATCTTACACACCAAAAGAGCTCAAATGTTTCCACCACAATGTGTCCAAAAAAAGGGATGCAATACTCTTCACATGCTGCAATCAATTTTTGTTTATTCCAATAAAGTGCAATAAAGTTACAACTGATTTAGTTCAGTGTCCACCAGACCATCAGCCAACAACAGTTTGTATACCATGCTCTTTCTCTCAAGCTATCACCCTTTCATTGCATATATACATACATACACACACTTTCATGATATATATTTACATTACCATATGTGTGTGGGAGTGTGTATTGTATATATATATATATATATATATATATATATATATATATATATATATATATATATATATATATATATATATATATATATATATATATATATATATATATATATATATATATATATATATATATATATATATATTGAATATTATATTTACTGAATATTATTGACTGAATAATTAATGCGCTGCATAAACTGTTGGTGCTATATAAATCGTAAATAATAATAATAATTATATCTCAATTATAGTTCAATAATATTCAATAATTATTCAGTCAATAAAATATTCAGTTAAGAATATATATTATATATAATACAATACATATATATAAATATGTTTGAGTGTATATATATATATATATATATATATATATATATATATATATATATATATATATATATATATATATATATATATATATATATATATAAGCTAATTAACACCATTTATTAAAATCACCACCATAGTACCATAACTTCCAGGTGCATCTATGAAGTTACTTATTTTGACTGAATCAATAAAATATAAAAAAATATATACAAAATGTAAAACAAATAAACTACACAATTTTCTCACACTATTTCAATTGCTTTGCATAACTTGTACATAGAATGGACAGTTTATGAGACCAGAGCCAGTCTTAGGCATGTATAATCAGGTCAAATTTACAGGGCACCATCCTGTTGGAGGGGCACTCAAATCTGAATTTTAACACATTTCAACCATCTGTAAATTCAAAATTTAGTCAGCACATTTTTAAAGTGGGGCACCTCCACCCTCTGCTTTGTACAAGTTGCCTCACCTATTTGGACCCTTGGTTAAAACTTTTTTCCCCATCTTGCAATACAATACAGGATTGGGAAAACACAATGTACACTGCATGCTCCCATGTCTAGTCATTAGACAGAAAAACAGTTGTATGTGTTTAAAAAAATTGACTTCTGTGAATATCTGCTGAATATTGTGGGCTTTGGTATAAGGATATAGGAGATCAGGAGGTGTTTCGTGACCCAGGCAGCCTTTTTAGGTGAATGTCGGTGGTGATGATTGCAAGACCAGCCAACAAACAAGGAGGGATGCTAACATTTTGCACAGGTCACTTCTCCACATAACTTGTAGTCCTGTATGGTATTGAATCTCATGGCTACAGTGAGGGGGGACCATTACAAAACTGTGGTTAAGTTTATACAGTACAAAAAAATGTATACAGTACAAAAAAAACAATTATTCACACTTTTTTTATGTGCTTAAAATGTTTACACATGTAGTATGAGATGCTGGTAAGTTTATTCCTTACGCTTAAATCTATGTGAACCTGAATCTTTATTTTTTTTTTTTTGGGGGGGGGGGGGGGGTGATGTAACAGTAAAAAATGTTTGGTGCAGGTTTCTTCACAAGATTTGGACATAAACTGTTTTGGCAGCTCTAAAGTGCATCATATTACAAACAAGCTCATATTATACTTGATGAGCAAGTATTAAATAATAGCTCACTTTTGACTTTTATCCTTTGCACAGAATTTGTCCCACTCATTTGACAACAGAATTATGATTTCATGTGAATGGTCAACCAAAACATTTTTATTAGTTTGGGATAGAGTCATAAAACTGTTGGGTTTTAGTGCCATCTGAGAATTAGTTTGAGCAGTTTTCCCTTACTTACTGTCACACTATCAGAAACAAAGTGAGAAAGAAATCTGAAACACAGACATAAACAACAATAAAAATCTGACAGGGGTTCTAGTCTTCCCCTACTCTACTAAAAAAAGAGCATTTTTGCTTTTTGGGGATTTACCCTCACTTCCTGTCTGGTGAAAACATTGTAATTGTGACAGGAAGTTAGGGGATATTTCCGTAAGGGAGCACCAAATATCAGTTAAAACATGACAAGGGTTCTAATACTTCCCCACTCTATTCAAAACTCTAAAAAAATAACTTTTGGTTAAATGCATATATCTGTTAAGGGAAATCCCAATAAAATCTATGTTCTGAAATTCAACAAAAACACTATAGTGATAATTCCATTAGAGAAAAAATCAAATAATTTTACAGTCACAATAAAATACCTACAAAGACAGAGATGGGTATATAAATGATTAGTAATGACAGTGAATTACCAAAGATACCCACACATAGACATGGAATGCCATACAATTCAAAACTGCCCATAGACTGGAAATAGTTGTCATATAATCCTAACACTTTCAACAAATTTAAACAAACAATTCCATTCTACATATGAAAAAAATATTGCAAATGTTTCTCTTGGACCATTGGAATAATGATCCACTGAGCTGCAAAACTGTTGTGTATTTCTTGTTGTACCATACTGGCAATGCATAGATAAGCCAGTAGCACATCTATAGAGAATACATCTAGCATAAAAGGGATTGATTTATCAAAGGAATAGAGGCTGTACATCTAGTAGGATATTTACTTTGCAAAGTGTATATCAGCAAAGTAAAGGCCGGTTAATAAGGTGAAGATGTGTTTCTTTTAATACCCAATTATGGACTAACAAAGATTATATATTTTAAATTTCCCTCTCACAGCTACATAAACACACATCCTCATCTTATTTTCTAGAATTCAGTTTGCAAACACTTTCAAAAGAGGACGTTCACTTTCCTAGGTTAACAGCCTCTAGTAAAGCTACTCCATTGCGTCCTGTTCATATGCATGTTGGATAAAAAAAATAAAAGATTTTAAGGCAGTGAAGCTACATAAAGGTATAGGTTGTAGAAGGCACAAACAATATTATCAAGTTAAAAAGAAACAAAGCTAACAGCAAGTAAACCCATATCAAGGTAAAAGATAACTAAAAAACACTCAGGTCAAAAAAAAATGAGAATTATAATATACATTTGCAAACACAAAATCATCTAAGTGATGCATATATTTGCATGGATATCACATTTTTCATTTAATGCATAACTGTACATTTTATAAAGAATAAAATAAAAAACGATTACAATATAAACTCATGGGTTAACTATGCAGGTTTTAGGTGGACTATTGAGCAGCTGCTGTCAATATGAAAGCTTTCACTGAAAGAAAATGGGCACAGCGTATGTAAATTATGAGCATGCTTATGAAAATTTGGTACATTAAAAATCCAGGCACAATTCATGAAAACAGCATTAGTCTCAAAATGTTGGAAAGCACTCAGATGATAAATTACACGAGACAAGCATAGAATTTAATCCTTGCCAAGCTTTGAAAATTCTCCTCACTGTATTTTGTGGTGCAAAACTAAAAGACAGTTGGTGCAATTTACTAAAATGTACTTGTCTGGACAGTAATATTTGCTAATTTAGCTCTCTATATCTCAACTTCTGCCAGTTTAGGACTGTTCCTAGTAAAACGCCTCTCTCTATGTGAAAGAAGGCTCTAGTTAATATCGCTGTACTTGCATAACTCCCTAGAGCAACCTTTTTTTAACCAGGACACCGTGGAACCCTAGGGTTCCTCCAGAGGATGCTAGGAGTTCCTCGAGCAATGATCATGTTCTGCTTCTCATATAAGTAATTATTGACACCAGTAAACTTTTTTAACTATATATAAGGGGGCATTCTTCCCTCTGACCAACAATTTAGGGAGCATTCTTTCCACTGACGAACAATTTAGGGAGCATTCTTTCCACTGACCAACAATTTAGGGAGCATTCTTTCCACTGACCATCACGCTAATAACTTGTAGAGTTGTAGATATAGTTGTTATTAGCGGGGATTCCTTTAGACCGGAAATTTATTTCAAGGGACCCTCCATTTTAAAAAGTTGATAGAAGCTGTCCTATAATTATGGGATTTAAGATCCAGTCTCGTCAAAGAGCCAGTAGGCACATTACAGGCAATTTTAACTTCCTTTGACAAAGAAAAAAGGTTTGAAAAAATTAGGCTCTATATGGCTTCTAGGTTTTGTCAAGGCCTAATATACATGATCCGCCCAGCCTAAATTTAAAATCATATAGTTTATCCCTAATATTTGTCTTAAATTCAATTTATAGGTCAAAATGACAAATGATCATGGGCACTTATGCAACGAGCAAATAACATTTGAATGGGAAAAGTTTCTACAGACTCACTGTGAATGCCTCTATGCCATGGTATTTATTACATATCACTACAACTATATTTTGTTTTATTTTGTTTTATATGGAATGTTATTATCAAAGTTCAAATTTATGAATTGTATAATACACCTCCTCAATAAGAAGTTTGAAATAAACGAAGAACAGCAGTAGTAATAAGAACAAGCCCTTGGAATGTACATAGTACATAATACCCTTAGGGGATACAAGTAGTGAGTTAAATATTTCATATATAATACACTATGTACAAATATACTGTAATATTAAAGTGTCCAGTAATCCTCTTACATACTATAAAATTGGACTGCCTTCCCTGTGTTCCCCCAAATACCAGGCCTTTCAGTCATACGTGATGGTTTACTAATGGCGGATATTGCAAGTCAGCTCAGACAACCCATAATCCCTCTAAGCAACCAATCAGATTGAAGTCCCCCCACCACCTTTTTAATGTTTCCTAACATTTCTCTTATTGGTTGATATCCAATGGAGGTTTGTGAGGCTGAAGTAAAATCCTGGAATTTGAATTGATCATAACTAAGAATATGGTTGTTAGGTTTCATAAACTGTGCTACACCATCTCGGTCCAGCATTTCAAACCACAAAAGAATGTAGACAAAAAAAGAGCTTTGTGCATTTATAGGTACTTTTCACACAATTATTTAATAAAATTATCAACTTACAAACATGAAACTATTAATTCAAATATGCATAGTTACATAGTACACCTAAATACATTCACGTTTCATTAAAGTGAATATATTTATAGTGTTTTCTACATTTTATTCAACGGTTATTTTTGTGCACCAAAATGGGCAAGAAAATAATAAAATAAATAACACTTTTGTTTCTATTTTTGGGTCCAAGTAACATGCATGTTTTGGGGTGCTTTACTGGAAAGTGTTATGTTGGGTTAGTGAACCATTGTTTGCTTCAAATTTCAACCGGGCAGATATCTAACTATTTTTTTTATTTTTTTATTTATTTTGGGCTCATTGTGTTTTACTTCAAAATTTCTGTTAAAGAAAAAAAATGATTTACACTTGGATTAAACATTTGTAGCATCTTTTGCTTGCTATTATTATCAATTTACTTTTTAGCGAGACATTGTTGCTATGTACTGGATGGCATACATTTATGTGGTTGCTTTATATTCTTGTTTCCTCCTTGCAACTTAAAGCTGAAATTTATTTAGGCTTACATTTTTCCTTCCCTGCCTACAACCAACATGTTAATGACATTTTTAAAATAAAACCTTTCGTTTTCAATACATACCTTCTTGCCTATGTGCTTCTATGTGCAATGCAGACAGATCATGGCTGGTGGGAGTGGCTAACAGGGTTCTGTACATAGCGTCATAAAAACATTACAGCACCAAGTCTCAACACTTCTCTCAATAGCCCTGATGCAAGAACTGGGCACACTCATGGGAGGAGTTATGAAAATATGATTTTTTTTTGATTGGAGGATGTCAGTCTGGAGGATTGAGAGTCATTGGGAGTCACTGGCCTAGGTAACCCCCACATATGGTGTTGGGCCTCAATGCAACAAAGCGAAAAAGCGGCACATCCAGAGATGAAGAAAGTCAAAGGTTTAAAAAAACATGACACACAAGGGATCCACACTGTTCAGCAGACACGTTTCACACAAGGTGCTTAATCATCAAGCAATGATTAAGCACTCTGTTTGAAATGCATCTGCTGAACAGTGTGGATCCCTCGTGTGTCATTTTTCTTTAAACCTTTGACTCTACAATAAACCAAAACATTTTTCTTCATCAATGGATGTGCCACTTTTTCTCTTTGTTGCATGGATTTTGCAGGTTGCGGACCTCGGCAGGCACCCAGTCCTGTTTCCACAGTAGTATCAAGAGATCTTTAATTCGTAGACAGCCTTGGAGCGGTGTACACTCTACTTCCCTTTTCTGTTGGGCCTCAATGATTGAAAGAACTGAAATCCAATGAGTGAAATTGGAGGGCTGGGAACAGTAAAGTTAGCCATAGATGGGTAATTCTTTGTTCAAAATGAAAAAAAAGCTAACAGGTTCCTCTATCCACACAAGCAAAGCAGATGGAGGAATCTCCCCACTGGCACATTTTAATCCTGACAGTGGCATAATTCTACCAGAATACATTAAGGCTGGATTCACATATGTGCGGCCGCGATTTCCAGCCTGGGGTCCGGTGCGTTTCTGTTCACTGGTTCAAGTGCGATTCAGGTCCAAATTTTTGCACACTCACATGTCATGCGAATTGGATGCAGTGAAAACATATGTGAACCCGGTCTCATCAGTAGTTGCAACCAGTTGCCCACAGCTGCTGATAAACAAAAGTTTTCCAACTAATTAATTTGACAGAAGTCAGTCAATTTCTGTTGAATGGGGATGGGACAGCCACATACTGATCGAAATCCATCTGGTCCTTGCTGAACCAGACACATTTTGATTTGTCTATGGCCAGCTTCAAAGGTAACTCCACTTTTGTTGAGGAAAAAACAATCCCCTCTGGGTAATCTAGGTACGTTGCAGGGATTTTAACAAACTTTGGTGTAGATTTTGGACTTGAGGTATCCTGAAAAAATGTCTGTTTATTTATCTCTGTCTATTTGGAAAGTGAATCTAATGGGAGTGATTTTTTAATTATCAATCAGCTGATGTACTTGCAGGGCTCTAATGAGAATTGATGGGTCCGCATCCCTTTAGATGTGTTTTCCCTTTGGGAATATCTCACCAAAAATGGCATTGTTGTTGCAAGGGATGCCCAAAATCTGACTGGTATCTAAGTGCAGACTTATGGGAAAATCAGTGAGCCAATCACACATTTTTGGACGTCTCCTGGTTGCCATATTGCATTGCTTTTTACAGAAAATGACAGCACTGCAGATTGAAAATGAAAGATATTTTTTAAAAACATTTAATTACAATATGACTTATGTAGTGATTGTATACACTATAATGTTTTTTATTTGATACTTTTTACCCCACGAAAGCTGAGTAACCCTTTAAGACTGGGCTGAGAAGGGCAAGATTAGGCAGCATGTCCTTCAGCCAGGAAATGGGGCACTCTATTTGACGGGCTGCAGCTTCTAATGTACACTGAGCAGCTGACAGTATGCGGTGGAATTAAGCATTTTCAGTACAGGAGAGAAGCCTGTACAACTGTGCAAGACTGGAGGTAAGTCTGAAGTTCAACTTCAATAATAGAAGCTAAACAACACAAAAATTTATATCAACAGTCCAGACTCTTTAAAAAGATAACTTGTTGGCTAATTTAGTGTAACACAAAATGGAGATAATGTAAACTAAAATAAAAAAGCATTACTCCTAGCAATACCAAAACCTTTTTTAGGATTTTCAGAATGGCTAACTTAGCAGGTAGGCATACACCGAATAATGAGCCTCCTGACCTTTCTCAGGCTCAGACTCAGGGTCTGTTCATATTACTACATTCTTATAACACATATAACACGTGTTGGTGCAATGTGGTGTCGTTCATTGTGAATGGCACCCCAATACACCTTCACACTGCACCTGTAATGTGGTGTGCAAGCACAAACAACGCAGGTCCAATTTTGGTTCATTGTGGTGCCAAAGCATGTTACATAGTAGGTTAGTAGTAGGTGAGGTTGAAAAAAGACACAAGCCAATCAAGTCCAACGTATGTGTGTGATTATATGTCAGTATTACATTGTATATCCCTGTATGTTGTGGTTGTTCAGTTGCTTATCTAACAGTTTTATGAAACTATCGATGCTCCCCATTGAGACCACCGCCTGTGGAAGGGAATTCCACATCCTTGCCACTCTTACAGTAAAGAACCCTCTACGCAGTTTAAGGTTAAACCTCTTTTCTTCTACTTTTAGTTAGTGGCCACATGTCTTATTAAACTTCCTTTCGCAAAAGTTTTATCCCTATTGTGGGGTCACCAGTATGGTATTTGTAAATTGAAATCATATCCCCTC
Source organism: Rana temporaria (assembly GCF_905171775.1). Classification (NCBI taxonomy): domain Eukaryota; kingdom Metazoa; phylum Chordata; class Amphibia; order Anura; family Ranidae; genus Rana; species Rana temporaria. The sequence continues at coordinate 97,504,592 of NC_053493.1, forward strand.
TCAACCATCTCCTCTTCAGAGAGAATAAGTTCAGTTCTCGCAACCTTTCTCCCAACTAATATCCTCCAGTCCCTTTATTAGCTGTATTGTCCTTCTTTGTACTCACTCCATTTCCAGTACAAACTTCCTGAGGACTGGTGCCCAGAACTGGACAGCATACTCCAGGTGAGGCCGGACCAGAGTCTTGTGGAGCGGGATAATTATCACTTTTACCCTGGAGTTAATACCCTTCTTAATGCATGCCAATATTCTGTTTACTTTTTTAGCAGCAGCTTGGCATTGCATGCCATTGTCAGGTCCTTTTCCATTCTAGATTCCCCCAGAGGTTCTCCCCCTAGCGAGTAGATTGCATTCATATTTTTTATATCCAAATGCATTATTTGAAATTTTCCTACATTAAACCTCATTTGCCACGTAGTTGCCCACCCCATTAATTTGTCCAGATCTTCTTGCAAGGTTTCCACATCCTGCAGAGAAGTTATTGCCCTGCTTAGCTTAGTGTTGTCCACAAATACAGAGATAAAACTGTTTACTTCATCCACCAGGTGGTTTATGAACAAATTAAACAGGATTGGTCCCAGCACAGAAACCTGGGGCACCCCACTTCCCACCTCTGACCATTCCGAGTATTCCCCATTTATCACCACCCTCTGAACTCACCCTTGTAGCCAGTTTTCAATCCATGTAATCACCCTATGGTCCATTCTAACGGACCTTACTTTGTACAGTAAACATTTATGGGGAACTGTGTCAAACATTTTTGCAAAATCCAGATACACCACGTTTACGGGCCTTTCTTTATCTAGATGGCAGCTCATCTCCTCATAGAAGGTTAATAGATTGGTTTGGCAAGAACGATTCTCCATGAATCCATGCTGATTACTCCTAATGATACAGTTTCCATTACTAAAACCTTGTATATAGCCCCTTATCATCTCCTCCAAGAGCTTGTATACTATTGATGTTAGGCTAACTGGTCTGTAATTCCCAAGGATGTTAAAGGACAATTAAAACATGCACTTTAGATGCAACACATTGGACCAAGTTGGTCTCAATAGGCACTTATTGACCCTCTACTTAAGACCAACATACTCACTTAAGCCTAGTACACACCACTAGTACACACCAATAGTTTTTTTTGTTCAACCCAGCTCAGGTACTGTCCAATGTTAGTAAAGCAATCTCCCCTGCTGTGCTATTGTGTTCTGACAGAGGGGTGGCCCCCCTCGACAGAGCACTCCGGTCAGCACTCTCAGCCATTGATCGGGAGCCAGTCGGCTGCTGGTTTTCCAGCATGCTCGTCCGACAGAAGCCTGTCAGACCAGCTGCCATACACATGGGCCAAATGTCGGCAGGTTTTTATTGAACCGGCCAATGTTTCCCGAAAAACAGCCTGTGTGTGTACTAGGCTTTAGATTGTACTGGAAAATAAATAGAAAGTCAAATAATGTGACTGATTTAAGTAGTTGAAAATGTTCACTTTGAAAAATCACACTTCACTTAGCTTCTTGAAAAACGTTGAGCTACAGTGGGGTTCATTTACTAAAACTGGAAATTGCAAAATCTGGTGCCGTTCTGCTTCAGCTTCCATTTTTTTTTTGTCAAAGTTAATTGAACAAGCTGAAGTTAGAAGCTGATTGGCTACCATGCACAGCTGCACCAGATTTTGCAGTCTCTAGTTTTAGTAAACCAATGCCACTATGTCCAATTTGGATACCCAATCATTTGCAGGGCAAAAAAAAATGCTGAATGATTGAAGTGGCTGCAGCATTACCTTATTCACTAAGCTAGCTGAGCATTCAATTTGCAAAGTAAAAATGTCCCTCTTGCTTGGTAAATCAACAAAGGGCTGCATATATGTGCAGAGGCAGAATCATTTAACTGGGTTTCCTATTTTTGTATACTATATGGTGAGAAAGTTCTATGCTTTCATTTCACATTGTAATTATCTTTAGACTATGTCTAAAAAAACTTTTATTGGCCTGTGCGTAGCTCTTTTGTATATTACACCGCTATTTTCAACCTAGAAAGTCTATGTATTTTTAATTGGTGGGTTACGGATAATTAAACATTTGAGCACTAACTGTATAATCACCTTAATTTCCATGTCAAAAACAGTCATTTGCAAGCAGTGGAAGTTAATAAACATAATATTAACCAAATTAGAAGAAAAAAATACATAAAAAATTCTGTCCCCCCCCCCCCCCCACATATATACATTTTAAGATTTTTCTCCACTACCTCTGAAACATTCAGAAGCAACATAGTTTACTTTTGCACCTCATTCATTACATATCATACAAATAATAAATGTTTATTCAACATATGTAAATGAGCCAAGTGTGTTAAAAAATTCTAAAACATTTCAAGGTGCAGATTTTGGACATGATTTTAGCAAATCATAATTGACCAACGTTATAGGCAGAGCTTCAACATACTCAAAAATAGTGTAAATACAATTTACTAAACGTATCCGTTCACCTCTTTTGGGGCCTCACTGTCTACAACTATCTTCACTGATGAGTCATGACCATGCAAATACATGCTTGTGTGAGTTAACTAGCAACAATAGTCGTATACTTCCTCATAGCCAGGAAGTGAGTATGTGAGTAGGAGGAATGTGTCTCAGAAAAGAAAAACGTGATAACGTAATATTTTTCTTACAAAAATGTACAGAAAAAATATTTTTATATCATTCACAATATTGTGCATTAACATAACGTAGACAGTAGGCTGAGGTTTAAAAACAAACAAAGCAGACACCGTGACACAATTGTTAAATATAATATTTAATGTGCTAATTAATTAACAATCAGTCACATGTGTTTTATATCCATAATTGTATGGTGCCGTTGCAAATCAATTAATTATGCAAATTCAGGACAGGGCTCTCTGATTCCTACTGTATTAAAGTGCATTGTATTTGTATTGTCTACCCTCAAGTTGTAAAGCGCTGTGTAAACTGTTGGCGCTATTTAAATCCTGTATAATAAAAGAAAATGCACCTTTGAGGCCATTTGCGTGGCTTTTAACTTTTTTGGTAAATTGTTCAAGGCTGTAGTATATAGGGAACCTTTTCTAGCACACACGTATTTATTCACAGCCTACTTGCTCGGTCACTTTTTTTTTCTAAACTCATGGGCACCCATGACCATTTGTCAATGGAGTTGAAAATATTCACACAAAGAAAAGAGTGAATATTCACTTCAACTATGAAATCCTGTGCAGATGAAATACATAAACAAGAATTTGCTTTTCACATGATTTGATAATTGAAATTAACCATTACTCTTTTTTTGTGTGAACATTTTTAACTCTGTTAGTATATTAGCTATACCTATTGAGGTGCCAGTCCCTTATTTTTCGTGTTTTCTTTTATTCATAACAATAACACAACATCTGGCTGCATTCATTGTGGGTTGGTGTCCAACAGTAAATTTATTGGCTTTCCAGGGTAATTAGAAATACTTTCCATTCTCTTGTGTTTCATTAAGAAGATTCATTTTTTTTGCCCCAGAGCAATAATAAACAAGGGTTAAGGTCTCTGAAAGATAACGCTGACACCAGGCCCCAACATAAAGAGACAAGCATTGCTGATCTATCACAGAGATCGTAATGGCATATATGAATTTATACGTGCACATGTATAAAAATTATAAACATAAGCTAACACATAGAAAAGGCATATAGAAATAAAGAAAGAAAAGGCTTAAATAAATAAATTAAAAAATATATTTCTCGTGGTGACATTTAATCCTTTTAAAATATGCTCAACTTTATTCAGAAGTCTAGTGTCATGCCATGTGGATGGATTGTGATAATGAAAAATTACCTTCCTTACTTTCCTAATTTATGACAACCTGGATTTTGCATGAATATCCACATCCAAATCTGATGGTATTTTTGATTCTCACCCTTGTTGCATAGTGCCATGGAAGATGGTAGCATTATGTAAATCATAAATAGTAATAATAGTTCATCTTTTGGAAGCAAACTTGCAGAAATATCAGCTTGACCTGATCTCTGTTACATAAACATTGCATATTGGTTTATAACATATGGCTGATTGTATGTGTTTTTTTATATTGTAATGAGAAAACAATACAGGTATTATATAACATTCAGAATATAACATTGTTATTAAATGTACAGTATCGTCAAATAATTTGGCCAATTTGCCCCCCAAAAAAGTAATTAATGGAAAATACATGCTTGGTAAATGACTGCATACATACACACTTTATGCAAACAAATATTTGTTATTCCCACATTTCTGCACACATCCCTCTGATATTAAGTAAATCTGAGTAGCCTAACCAACCTGCATCTTTCGCTCAACTTCCTATAGAAGAATAGCATCTTTAGTAAGTCAGGGCCTGGCTTTTCATCAGCATATATTATTATCCTATAAAACAACTTATTCCTGTGGGCGGTTTCACTAGAGTAGAAGAGACTGTTCTTTTTGCAAAGTAATTGCTCACTGAGCTTAGTAAATAAGGTGAGGATGGCGGGGGGGGGGGGGTCATAATAATCACAATCATGTTTTTTTCTATTTCTTCGTGAATAATTGTGTATTAGAAGTAAACATGGTTTCCCTTATGTACTAAATTAAGAGAACAGACAATAAGCAAAACATTTTTTTAGGGTGATGCCCTAAAGCTAGAGATGAAACATGAAGTTAGGGATAATAAACAATTACATTGTTTGCCCAGGGATGTTGGTGCATGTTTTTGAATTTGTCACCAACCCATATTACCACTCTTGACCTTTGTGATAATAAACACTTTGTAAAAAAAAAAAAATTATATATATATATATATATATATATATATATATATATATATATATATATATTATTGTGTATAGTATACTGAGTACAGGTGATGGGATTTAGAAACGTAAAGAGGGTTTTGCACTGTCCTAATAAAGAAGCCTATATACAACTCTTGTAAGAAAGGGAACAAATCCAAGCATCCCTTGGATAGTGGGTTACTGTATACATCAGCAAATAAATAATGAACTCTACAGCAAAGTGGTTAAAATTGGTACTGGTATTTTAAATATTGCTACAAGATCTCCATAATAAAAAAAGCAGTTATAAGGTGTGTTGTTTGACATAAGAATGGAGTTTACTTTACAAAATTATATGTCCAATTTCAAGCATTACTTGTGATCATTGGCTTTTTCTGCTGTGCCGTCTGTAAATGAATGGGAAGAACCACAAATGTTCAACTGCATCCCACAAGTAATGCTCATTCATCTCATGTAAGAACAGGCAGATGTAACCCTGACCATTATTTTGGGGCAATATCTTGCCATGTATGGCAAGCATAAGATATGTTTTACAGTCCATCCAGGATAAACATTTTTTCAATGGTAATTTTTCATTTTAATGAAAAGAGTGTTAAAAGCAAAGACAACTCATTTAGAGTTAAACCACTAAAGCAAATTGTCCCCTTAAAGCGGTGGTTCACCCTTATTAACATCTTTTTAGCATAAAATGAGGCATAGTAGCGCGAGCTACAGTATGCCTGTCTTTATTTTTTTAGTCCCGTACTCACAGTGTAATCGTAGAGACAAGATTCCGACTCCCCGCGGGAAATGGGCGTTCCTATGGAGAGGGAAGGTGATTGACGGCCGGCTCTGGCACGTCACGCTCCCCGAAGACAGTCGGAACAGGTCTCGGCTCTTCACGGCGCTATACGGCGCCTGCGCACAGACTATGCGCAGGCGCCATGAAGCGCCAAGTCCTATTTCAGGTATTTCCGGAGAAGCGTGACGTGCCATAGCCGGCCGTCAATCATGCTCCCTCTCCATAGGAACGCCCATTCCCCGAGGGGGGTCGGAATCTTGTCTCTACGATTACACTGTGAGTACTGGACTAAAAAAATTAAGACAGGCATACTGTAGCTCGCGCTACAATGCCTCATTTTATGCTAGAAGAAAAAAAAAAAATTATTACTAGGGTGAACCCCCGCTTTAACCACTTACCCCCCGGACCATTGTGCTGCCCAAAGACCAGAGTACTTTTTGCGATTCGGGACTGCGTCGCTTTAACAGACAATTGCGCGGTCGTGCGACGTGGCTCCCAAACAAAATTGGCGTCCTTTTTTCCCCACAAATAGAGCTTTCTTTTGGTGATATTTGATCACCTCTGTGTTTTTTATTTTTTGCGCTATAAACAAAAATAGAACGACAATTTTGAAAAAAATGAATATTTTTTACTTTTTGCTGTAATAAATATCCCCCAAAAATATATAAAAAAACATTTTTTTTCCTTAGTTTAGGCCGATACGTATTCTTCTACATATTTTTCTAAAAAAAAAATCGCAATAAGCGTTTATTGATTGGTTTGCGCAAAAGTTATAGCGTTTACAAAATAGGGGGTATTTTTATGACATTTTTATTAATATTTATTTTTACTAGTAATGGCGGCGATCAGCGATTTTTTTTTTCGGTATTGCGACATTATGGCGGACACTTCGGACATTTTTGACACATTTTTGGGACCATTGGCATTTTTATAGCGATCAGTGCTATAAAAATGCATTAGATTACTATAAAAATGCCACTGGCAGTGAAGGGGTTAACACTAGGGGGCGGGGAAGGGGTTAAGTATGCCTGAGTGTGTTCTTACTGTGGGGGGGGGGGGTGGCCTTACTAGGGGAAACACTGATCTTCTGTTCATACATTGTATGAACAGAAAATCAGCATTTCCCCTGCTGACAGGAACGAGAGCTGTGTGTTTACACACACAGCTCCCGTTCCCCGCTCTGTACCGAGCAATCGCGTGTGCCCGGCGGCGATCGCGCCCGCCGGGCACACGCACGGGAGTCGGGGGCGAGCGGGGGGCGCGCGCGCCTCCGGCGGCGTGCGTGCGCCCCTAGTGGCGAAAAAAAGGCAGGACGTCATATTACGTGGTCTCGCCTAGGAGAGCCACCTTGTGGACGTATTATGACGGTGCGGCGACGGCAAGTGGTTAAAGAGCAAAAATAGGGCATTCCAGAAAAAATATAAAAACTGTATATTGTTAAAATAAGTCAATCACTAGCCCCTCTAATCCATATTTAGCATCAAGAACAACATCCATCAACACATTTGCCCATTCTTCCAACTCTTGGAATCTGCTGAATTAGTCTCTGCTGAATGAGAAATACATTCAGTGAAATGTTTAATCTTTTTTTTCCTATATGAAAGAAAATATTGTCAATGAAAAGTTGGAAAACCTCTCTGTGCAATAAAGGTAGCCTCCATTGGTTGGAAGCACTTACTTTCATGCCCTAAAAGCCTAATACAGTTTGATCTTTACTTAGTTATCACAAACACTGCCCGAGCTGGGAACATTACATGCAGCCATTAGTTAGCCTGAGCATTTCCATGTTTCTTAACTGGTGTCATCCAATTTATTCAAATTAAAGGATAGATGCAAGAGACTGAAAACCAAATGGTGATCTTGACTATGTGCCTACATTTAGCAAAATATTCAATCAGTAAAACACTAAAAAGTTCTTCCACTCGTGATGAGAATTGGCAAGGTTCATCAAGCTCAGATCTTGTGTTGACTAACTGTTCTCTGCCCCTGAACAATGGGGCTCTACTAAGGCCTCAGACAACTGCTTAAAGTCACTCTATTTAAAAACAGACCTGAAAACCCAGAATGTAAGTCTCACAAAATAGCAACACAGAGAAGAATTCAACTTTACAAGTTGTAGAAATTCATAAATCTATGGAAAAAAAAGCAACCTTTCAATGGTGTATAGTTGATACTAAAAACGCTTCCATATTTTCAACAAGAGTAAGAGAAAATACTCTAATTTAGAAATTTAACTCAATATTTATTTACTTTTATGTATTAAAAGGGTAAAAAATAAAAAGACACAAACATTAATTTTAGTCAACAGTTTGTTCATAAGGGGATTGATATACTAAAGGCAAACTTTGCAAATACAGTCGATCCAAAGCTTAGTAAATGAATGGAAGCTCTGCTGACTTCCATCGTCCAATCATGTGTAAGGAAAAATGCTATTTTCTTTGCATGCGATTGGGTATTCTTTGCAAAGTGAAGTTTACCCTCATTTACTAAGCTTTGGAACAACTGCATTTGCAAAGTGAACAGTCTATTTGTCTTTAGTAAAGACCGTAATGAATTTTAGATTGCAGTATGGTTTATTTCCAATTTGAACAGTTATTGTGTGGTTAATTTGTGCAAAATAGCAGGACTTTTTTTCTAAATATATTACACATTGCATCCTAGATACATACCGGTACATACATTTTTAGGATGTTACACTACCTATATTTTATTATCATGCACTAATAGTTTACATTACTAATTTGGATTACAAACATTTAACATAAAATACATCTTGACCATATTAATACACCATATTAAAATATATAGTTTTAAACAAGTTTTAAACAAATTTACAACCCTCAGTCAAAAGTCAGTTTATTTTTAGCACTTTAAAATAGTATGCAACTTGACTGCATATTACAAAAACAACGAGTCAATATGGCATCGATGTGTCAGCTAGCTAGTAAAGGAGTAAGGTGTTAATATATGAATGCCTAAGCACAGTCAAGTCTTCTGTTTTCGTGCTTGAGCCGTAAAAAGACTACAGAGAAGACTTGTCTTGTCACTTATTAAGAGAAAGTGCCATTATTTAACATAACAGTACAATTGAAATAAAGTTTTAAAAATATGCAGAAAATTACCTGTAGTTAATTAAGAGTTATAAATAAACTGTGATTTAGGGAGGTACATTGACTGAAATCCCTATATAGTATGCTATGTTTATGCAGGTATTGGTAACAGGTTCCCTATTTATATATATATACTGCATTTTCACCTAATGTTTCCCTGAATGTGTAGACATAGTCGTAATTTTTTTGGCTAGGCACAGAGATTATTAAGTAAAATGTCTGTTGTAGACATACATTGGTAATTATATACAGTGGAAGCATGTATGAAAATTCTGTGCTTCATTTTGTGATGTGCCTTATACGTTTTATCTTTCCTAATGTTCCCTCTGATTAATCCATGAGGACGCTAAACACCAGGCCTGGTTGTAAAACTTGGTATTCTATTGTTAATGAACAGAATGGTTAGGGAAAAAAATCTTTGATCCTTCTCAAATGAAAACAGTTGTAGAGCAGCCCTGGCATGCTAATTGGATTTTTTTACTTACCTTTAATGTAAAGTCTTGGAACCTGACCAAGCTAAAAAAAAATGATAACCACAAAATGTCTCATATTCTTACAACTTCCCAAGCTACGTATATATAGTCTGTAGGATCAATTTTGGCTGTAATATCACTACTTACTCAGTGACCCTACAAATATAGGCAATTTAAAGAAGCAAAATTAGGTGTGGCAATAAAACAAAACTACCGGTACATCTTTTGTTATATGCTATTTACACTTCAAGCACCAGAAAACATGTATTTGGAGTGCAGTAAAGGACATAAGAAGTTAAAGGAATAAAGCCACTTTTAATCAGGGCTTTTTTTCTCTCAGAGAATAGGTGCAGGAACTTCTCCCTTCCAAGCCACACTATACTCCGCCCCCTACCCACCTCCGAGCAGCAATAGAACCCCCTGCAAAAATAGATCCCATCCAGCAACAATTGATTCCCCAGTAGCCATCATAAATAGACCCTATAGCACCCAGCAACAAAGACCCCTCCCTCAACAGTACATACCTCCTAGCAATAACTGACCCCCCAGCAACAATAGATCCACCACAAGCAACAGAAGAACTCCCCAGCAACAATAAACCCCCTTGCTTCGTAAAAATAGATCCCCTCCAGCCAGTGGCGTAACTAGAACCTTCAGGGCCCCGATGCAAGAAACCATGAAGGGCCCCCCTGACCGCCAAACAGAGTTCTTTTCTCCGAGCTCGGTGGCAGAACAGGACACGGTTGCAAGTGAGTGGCTGCATATAAAGGAACCGATTTCTCCAGTTCTCCCTGCTTCTCCTCCTCTCCCTCCTGCAGGCATTCAGTGGCTGCAGGAGGAAAATTGAGGCATCGGTTCCTCTGTCTGTGATTCTCAATCTTTTTCCAGTCAGGGCACCCTTGAAGTATACCCCTAGGTGAATGGGGCTATACTGCAAACCCAACTGCAACTGTGTGCATTGCATGCAGTTGCAGCATAGCGATGATGCATTTAAGGGGTTAAAACAGGCGGTCAGTAGGCAAGATATTGCCTCTTTGCCGGCTGTCAAATGCCTCTGAAAAGCGATCTGAGCATGGATCGCTTTTTGGAGGAACAGACTTTTTTTGCTGGTACTATGAACAATCAAAAAATAAATAAACAAATAGGTTCTGATTGTACACATATAGGGGGTCAGGATTAAAAGCGCATACATAAAATGTGCATACATAGATGTAAACACAAACACATATAAAAACACACACACATATATATAAATGCACATATGCATGCACATATAAACTAGTGGCGACTGGTGCTCAAAATTTTTAGGGGGGCGTAAGCAAATTCTTAAAAAAACATAATTTGCAGCCACTGTGCCCTTCATTTACAGCCACCCTGCCTATCAAAAGCTGCCACTGTGCCCATCAAATGCTGCCACTGTGTCCATCAAAAGCTGCCACTGTGTCCATCAAATGCTGCCACTGTGCCCATCAAATGCTGCCACTGTGCCCATCAAATGCTGCCACTGTGCCCATCAAATGCTGCCACTGTGCCAAACGCCACCACTGTTCCCATCAAATGCTGCCACTGTGCCCATCAAACTCTGCCACTGTGCCAAACACTGCCACTGTGCCCAAATGCTGTCACTGTGCCCATTTAAATGTCGCCACTGTGCCATCAAATGCTGCCACTGTGCTCATCAAATGCTGCCACTGTGTCCATTAAATGCCGCCAGTGTGCCCATCAAATGCCGGTGTGCCCATTAAATGCTGCCATGCTGCAACTGTGCCATCGAATGCCATCACTGTGAATCCCCCTGCCCGCTCGGCCGGCACTTACCCTGTCTCGTGGGGCAGCAGGTGACCAACACAAGCGGGGTCCTCCAAATTTCAAAGACAATCAGTGCAGAATAGAAAAAAAATCTGAATTACACACCTGCGCAGCGGGGATCCTCGGCTAAAGGGCCGGCAGCCGCCGGACCTTGCCGGAGAGAAGTCTCCCGCGTGCATGCGCGGGAGTGACGACATCGCCGCTCCAGCCAATCACAGCGCTGGAGCGGCGATACCCGGAAGACACGCCGAGGAAAGATGACATCTCCCTCGGCGTGGACCAGGTAAGTTCCTCTCACCTCGTTCCAAGGTAAGTATTTCATAATCAGCTAGTATGCGGTGCATACTAGCTGATTATGGCTTTTGCTTTTCAGGTTTAAAAAAAAAAATGAGTGGGTATACAACCGCTTTAACATACATACATACATACATACATACATACGCACACATATGCACACACACACACACACACACATACATACATACATACATACATATACACATACACACACACACACACATAAAAAAAACACACAAACAGTAGATAGATAGTCATAAAAAAACGGCAGACATTTACCTTGGCTCTTCCTGCTGGGTACTGCACTCTAGGGGGAGACAAAGAGCACACACTACTTTCATGTGACGAGCTCCTTCCCTGCACAGTTCGGCTGACGATCGAGGAGCTCATCTCAGCCGCCCCTGCCGCTCAACTGCCTCTCCTTCTATCGAAGAGTACAGGGGGCCCTCAAGGGCCCCCTGCAGCAAGGGGCCCGGTCGCCATGGCGATCTCAGCGACCCCTATAATTCCGCCACTGCCTCCAGCAACAATATATCCCCCAGCAGCCAGCATCAATAGATTCTCCAGCACACCACAGCACCTCTTTCAATTACATACATTCAGTTTGGAAGGTGCCGAAACTGCGTTCCCCTGTGTTCCTGCAGAAAAAAAGCCCTGCTTTTAATCAAAAATAAATTTGTTACATCATACATAATGAAGTAAATAATTTCAGTAAAAATGTTCTTTATACTTACAGTCCACGTTTTATATATATATATATATATATATATATATATATATATATATATATATATATATATATATATATATATATATATATATATACATACATACAGTGCTCAGCATGAATGAGTACACCCCCAACAGATTTTGTCAGGAAACCTTTACTTTCCTTTCAGAATAACATTTTTCTATGGGACACTATACTGCAAAATACTCCCACAAATGCGGGCAATTGATTGCAACCAAGATTTGTTAATTTGCACACACAAAAATGCATTTTTCCTAACAAATTCATTCAAGACCATGTTGCAAAAATGAACACACCCCAATGGCAAAGCTACATTTTAGACAGCAAAATCCTAATTAATAAGAATTCAACTAAATCAAATTATTCATTAAACAAGTTTCCAGCAGACAGTTGATTATAAAATGGTGTTACTTAAAGTGATAAAGTGATTTTTTCCGTTAAACATACAGCAGTTCAAATCCTCCTCTTCTCGGGTCCCTCTTCGGTGCTCCTGTTAAGTGCCCCTGCAGCAAGCAGCTTGCTATGGGGGCAGCTGAGCCAAGCAGCAGGTCCCTTTGTCCATTCAGACACGGAGCCGCGACCCGGCCCCACCCTTTCTCTTCTCATCGGCTCACTGACTTTGATTGACAGCAGTGGGAGCCAATGGCGCAACGCTGCTGTCTCAGTCATCGAGGAGGGAGAGCCCCAGACAGCCGAGTCACTCGTGCAACATAGCTGGATCTAGATGGACCTTGTGTAAGTATTAGGGGGGGCCTGCACTGTGCAGTGGTTTTGCACACAGCAGCCCCGATCTTCCTTTGCTCCTGGCCCCTCCCTCCTGTCCAAAGCCCCCACAGCAAGCAGCTTGCTATATAGGCACCCGAGCCGAACTGCAGTTCTGTGTGTTCATTCAGACATGGAGCTTCTATTCAGCCCCATCCCCTCTCTCTCCTGATTGGCTAACTGACTTTGATTGACAGCCATGTGAGCCAATGGCGCCGCTGCTGTGTCTCAGCCAATCAGAAGGGAGAGTCCCGGATGGCCGAGAGACTTGTAGAGATGAGAGAGATGGGGCGTAGCTAAGCATTAGGGAGTGGTGTGGTAGCTGCTGCACACAGAAGGCTTTTTATCTTAATACATAGAATGCATTAAGATAAAAAAACTTCTGCCTTTACAGCTCCTTTAGAAGGGTTGAAGAAAATCACCATGCAAGTTCACTGAGGTTAGCTAATAAGTAGAAAGCCAAACTGGGTGATTTTTTCCTATGACACAATATGGTGAACAGAGGAATGGCATACATGGGTGCCGTCTACAAAGGAAGCCTGTCCTAAAGCCCATGCACAAAAAAGTCAGCCTAGAATTTGCCAGGGCCAATGCTGAAAAATAAAAAGATTCTGTACTCTGGAGTGATGAGACTAAGACAAATATTTTGGAACTGATGGCTTCAAAACTGTATGGCGTTGCCAAGGTGAGAAGTACAAAGAAAAATACATGGTCCCAACAGTGAAATATGATGTTGGCAGTGTCCTTCTATGGGGCTGCATAAGTGCTGCTGGTGTCAGGGAGCTGTATTTCATTGATGGTATCATGAATTCACAGATGTACTTTTCTATATTGAAAGAGAAGATGCCCTTGGTTGTCGTGAACTTTTCCAACATGACAATGATCCAAAACACACATCTAAGGCCACTGTTGGATTTCTGAAGAAGAACATGGTGAAAGTGACTCAGTGGCCAAGTATGTCTCCTTATCTGAACCCAATTGAACACCTATGTGGACTTCTGAAGAGACAAGTTGAGCATTACTCTCCATCCAGCATCCAGGTTCTAAAAGAGGTCTTTCTTGAAAATGTAAAAAGATAGATGTTGCAATATGTTGCCAACTTGTTCATTCCATGCCTAGAAGACTTGGTGATGTCCTTACAAAATGTGGATGTAATACAAAATACTAGATGTAGTAGTTTTTGTTGTGGTGTGTATTCATTGTTGCATCAACTAATTTAAGCAAAACTGAGGATTTTATCATCTAAGTTATATGATTAAACTTACTTTAATATAATGAGCTAAACAAATATGCTATAAAACTTAGTTTTGTCAAAATGTGGGAAAGTGTTCTTGTGTTCAAAGGGGGTGTAAAAATGGATGTTCTCATTTATGTTAAACAATATATCTATATAAATATCTATATATTTCTATATATATCTATATATATATATATATATATATATATATATATATATATATAAATATATATATATATTTCTCTCTATTTATATATCTATATATATATATATATATATATATATATATATATATATACAGCCCTCAAAATTTGCACTCGCTTGCTTAAATTTTGAGGGCTGGCGAGTGTGGGCTGCCTGGGAGCAGGGGGGCGAGCAAGGGGAGGAGCCGCCACCGCCGACTGGTTGTTCAAAGAGCGGAGAGCCGCCATATATAGCCCCTCCCCCTTGTCCGGGCACTTTGATAGACAGATCACCCATCCCAGGATTGGACGGGTGATCTGCCTATCAAAGTTTCCTGGACAAGGGGGAGGGGCTGTATATGGCGGCTCGCGGCGGGGAACACAGCTATTGAATTGAAAGCTGTCATGTTCCCCGCGCTCTGAACAACCAGGCTGCAGCAGCGGCGGCTCCGGCTCTGGCTCCTCTCCTCCTCTCACTCAGCACAGATAGGCTGCTATAGGGACACTGGCTGTTACGGGGACACTGTCTGCTATGGGGACACTGTCTGCTATGGGGACACTGGCTGCAATGGGGACACTGGCTGCAATGGGAACACTGGATGCTATGGGGACACTGGCTGCAATGGGGACACTGGCTGTAATGGGATCACTGGCTGCTATGGGGACACTGGCTGCAATGGGGACACTGGCTGCTATGGGGACACTGGCTGCAATGGGGACACTGGCTGCAATGGGGACACTGGCTACTATGGGGACACTGGCTGCTATGGGGACACTGGCTGCAATGGGGACACTGGCTGCTATGGGGACACTGTCTGCTATGGGGACACTGGCTGCAATGTGGACACTGGCTGCTATGGGGACACTGGCTGCTATGGGGACACTGGCTGCAATGGGGACACTGGCTGCAATGGGGACACTGGCTGCTATGGGGACACTGGCTGCTATGGAGACACTGACTGCAATGGGGACACTGGCTGCTATGGGGACACTGGCTGCTATGGGGACACTGGCTGCAATGGGGACACTGGCTGCTATGGGGACACTGGCTGCTATGGGGACACTGGCTGCAATGGGGACACTGGCTGCTATGGGGATACTGGCTGCTATGGGGATACTGGCTGCTATTGGGACACTGGCTGCTATGGGGACATTTTGCTGCATTGGGGACACTGACTGCAATGGGGACACTGGCTGCAATGGGGGGACTGGCTGCTATGGGGACACTGGCTGCACTGGGGACACTGGCTGCAATGAGGACACTGGCTGCACCGGGGACACTGGCTGCAATGGGCTGCAATGGGGACACTGGCTGCATTGGGGACAGGTTGCTGCAATGGGGACACTGGCTGCTATGGTAGACATGGGCAGGCTGCATTTTTGGGCACAGATAAAGTTGTTGTCAATATTTATTTTTATAACTTAATTCTGCATAAAACATTTAAGTGTCATTTCATGAGATAATTTATGAGGGCGTGTCTGGGGGTGGGACATGGTAGGGGTTGGGCGGGGCAACTGGTGGCGAGTACGCCTTGAGGCCTGGCTAGTAGCTCAGGACTTGAAATTTTGAGCCCTGTATATATATATATATATATATATATATATATATATATATATATATATCTATCTATATATATATATATATATATATATATATATATATATATATATATATATATATATATATATATATAGATAGATATATATATATATATCTATATATATATATATATATATATATATATATATATATATATATATATATATATAGCTATATATATATATATATACAGTATATATATGATATAGATACAATATATAAAGGACCAGCCTTATTAAATATTAGATAACGCCACAAATTGATTGCACTTTTTCGTTCATCTCTCCATAGCAAGTCTATCAATCTGTATTGGCTGATTTAAAGTGGATGTAAAACTCAACTAAAGGAGACATATGTGTGGCTTTACTCCAGGCAAACAGACTGTTGTAAAGACTGTTGTAAAGAATACCCAATCGGGTGCAAATAAAGTATATATAAATTGCACATGATTGAATGATGGATATCAGCAGAACTTCACCCCATTCACTAAGCTCTGCGGAAAGTGAGTGCCACTGCACTTGCCAAGTGCACAGTCTATTTGCCCTTAGTAAACCAACCCCAACATCTATTAAAGCATAGAGCTACGGTATAAGTCATCACTTTTGTTTGTTTATGTCATACTGCTCTGGTATACTGCATATTTACAACTGTTCTGGGGTTGTTTTTACCCTTTATATCCGTAATTTGAAAATCCAAATAAAAATATTTGCAAAAAAAAAAAAAAAAGCATAGTGTAAAATAAACAGCTGCACATGTCTTTGTTTTTAAGTATAATACTTGTTTTTACTTTGTTTTTATACTTCCTTGAATCACTGCTGAGTATCTCCTGCAGTCTCTTTACATTCACTTACTGTTTAGATGCATGATTTTCAACAATGGCTGCATTGCTCTTCTTATGGCATGTTCGCTGCAGGAGATAATAGTGGACAGTAGAGTGTAACAGGATGGCAATGCAGAAGAGCACTTGGGGCAAAGAAGGAAAACCATGTGTCCCTATAACAGGAAGTGCTTGCACAAGTACCTTCCCTCCAGGACTGCCAGGTATTAATTTAATGAAAGATGCAGATTTCAAAACATTAAAAATGACGTTTGAAGTTAATTAAACAGGTTAAACCTTGTATATGTTTATAGTGTAATTTACCTTAAGAGAATACATTTTCTGTGCAAATTGCAATTCATTTTCATCTCTTATCTTCAAGGGTGCTGACCTACTGTGTTGTAAGTAGATGTGCACTGGAATACACTTTTTTTTATGTAAAATGTAAAAGTCACATCAACAATTAGCTTTAGCTGTTGGAATAATAGCATAAACAGTGTGCTTACAATCCCCAAAAGAAACTGGGTTATTTTATAAATGCTTATATAATTTAAGTCACATTGGCAGTAAATGTACACAGTTTGGTGGGCTAGTAAATATAAAGCGGAAAGGATCGCCTCTACTCCCGACCAGCCCAGGTGAACAAACGATAAGGAGCCGCATGTCTCCACCATACCACACAGCCTTATGCATTTCGCCCCACTAACCAAGTCATAGGGTGGAGATTCTCAGCAAATATTAAATATCATAAAAGTGAATGCAACATATAGAAGTTCAGACACTACGCTGACAACGTGCTATCGATACTGTTGAACAATTTTATATTAAAAGATTTACAAAGGTCTAGAAAGGTCTGTTTTACAATGAACTTTGATGAGAACACCCTGGCAGGAATATTAAAGTCAGACGTATCAAATGTGATAGTGAAGACAAATGTACTGATATATAAAATGTTTCAGCACAGTACCTGAAATACACAAGACAATCACACAGGGGTAAATTCATAAAGCAGTGATATTAACATACACCAAACATTCTGTTGTAGAATAGACCTAGAAGTCAGGAAGAAATTACAATATGATGTACATACAGTAAGGCCTGCACAAATGCACAATAAATAACATGAATAATCTACATAGAAAACCCTCCTATCACATCCTGATTGGTTACTAACATGTATCTAACTTCCTATTTGCTAATACAATTGTAATCACATAAAGAGAAGGAGCAGTGTAATAACAAGAACAATATATACGGAAAGTTTATAATGGTACATAAATAACTAATTATACTAAATAAACAAATTGTAATTGAGCTGCTGCTAAGGTGTAAAGTAAAAACTCCAAAGTAGTGATACAAAAATGATTATATTCAGCGCTGCACCACAATAATATAAATTTAATGATATAATATAAATTCAATAAAATAAAATAAAATAAAGCGCAGTGAAAATAAAGTGCAATAAAGGCGCAAAACTGCATAAAGTCCTTTCAATACAAAATAAACATGTAGACTTCTGCTTGTGAGGATTCCAGTGCCACTCTGTGCTCCGCTCCTGGATCCCCACTCACCAGCAGTAAGCTGTAAACACGCCAGATCTTTATCCTACAACAATGATCAGGGTGTCTCCTTTCACCAGTGATTATAAAGGACTCCAAGATTAGCCAAGATGTTTCCTTCTTAATACTTCATTATTAGATCTTCATTGCAGTGGAATGGACAATACATATACCAATGAAGAAAGAGATGCACATAGTGTGATATTGCTAAAATGTATTAATAAACTCACAAAAGAAATGCACTTACATAAAAAAAAAGCATACAGTTAAAAAATAGCTGCCTTGGCGTGTTGCCAGCCCTCACTGAACCACGTGTGTCTGGTCCCTGCGTGATGTGTTCGCCCCTCCTACTGGGCGTCTTTGGAAGGGGTGCTCATGACTGGCTGTCTTTTATTTGTTAAATCCTGCCCACTACACCCAAACCTTCTACTACTTTCCTGTTACCACAAGAAGTGTATTGGCCTCCATATTGGTACTCTACATTGTTTGTAGCTAACTACATTGTTTGTACACAGGAAGCCACATCAACCGCCCTGTTCATACTCCCTATAGTAACCTTCTTGCATGCACAGGAAGTATAGCCGCTGCCATATTGGTACATTAGACCCAGCTGACTTCCTGTATATACTGGAAGTTATATGGACGCCATATTGGTACTCCATATACAATCTACTCTACATCACGGTTGCCATCTTGGTACTCCCATGTGATTAACTAAGTTCCAAATGACACAGGAAACTGACAATTGTAATATAGTGTAATACCAAGGCATACAGATGGCCATTTTGTCTTTAACCACTATTTTCCTATAATACCCTGCAGGTGAATCTATCCCTGTAATTTTAGTGCTGGTTCATTATGGAATCGCGCAGGGATCACACTCCATGCTCCTGTGTGATTCCTGTGCTATTCAATGCAATGCGATTTTCGGGCCATTCATTTGAATGGGCTAAAATCGCACTGGATCGCACTTAAAGTAGTGCATGCACTACTTTTATAAACGCACTGCAACTAGTTTGCATGGTACTGCTGGTGAAGGCAAATGCACTGTGTTTATAAATAAACCTCACAATGTAAGCAAACTAATAATACATTTCAGCATTTGTTAAAAATTTAAAAAATATGTATACGTAGAACTATAAACCAACTGCACAATCTAACACATGTAAATAAACAATCAAGCAGCATGTAAAGAAAAAAATTGAAAAAAATCTATTTTTTTCAAAGCTGTTTTTCCTTTTTTTTATGGAAAATTGGAAAAAAGGAGAAGTGTGGAATATAAGTAACTTATATATGACATCATATTCATACAATATAACATGTAGACCTTAATGAAAGATTTCTGAGACTTTATGCAAAGTTTTCAATTAATGCAAGTTCTCTCAGTTGAGACAAGCAAATCCTGGCATACAGTTTAAGTAGTGGTGGCCCGCCTATTAGGGGTGAACAGCGCCCCCCCATCCATTATTTTTTTTTGGGCTCGGGGCACAGATACCAAACCGACTGACCGACAGCTTGTACTGAGTTTAAGTAACATAGTACTTCTCCATGCATTTCTAAAACAAGATAAATATGCATTTCTGCCACTAGGGGGCACTGTAGAGGAAAGGGTCCAGTTTAGTTTGCTTGTGGATTCCATCTTGTACCTCACACAGTCGGATGATTGTTGGCATACAGTAGATGATAATTTCTTTCCTCTCTGACAGGTAAGAGGGTAAATTTGCCTGACAAATTCATTTATTTTATAACCTTTAATTGATTCCGCCATCACAGCCTATTTAAGATCCCCTGGTACACCTAGTATCATCCCCTGATGAAGTCACGTGGCGTGACGACATGAGTAGGGACAGGAAGTACTAGACCTCACACTCTGATGGCAGGAACACGAGCTCGCTGCTCGTTTTTGTTTGGAACGTCTTGTTCATTGGAAATGTGAGTTTTATCTGTCTCTTTTACATTAAACATTTTAATTGCGGAGCTGTACTATGTGCTTTCTTCTCCCTCTATCCATCCATATCCCTTGAGCATTTTATGTGCCAGTATCCAGCGGATGTCAAGGTGTAAGTTAATGGGAGAGGACAATTAAACATCAAGATTACTGACTGGACCTTGCGAACTCGCTGTTCGTGGAGATAGGCCCACTGTTCACAGCCTCCATGTGAGTGCATGTGCATGTGATCCATTACTTTCCAGATTATCCTCACAGTATTATGCCATTTTGCCTTTTTCTTTCATCTTTTTTCAACATGACCAGCTGATGCGGAGCCTACACCCAGCCACAAGCCCTGCTGGGCTCTTGAATATATCTAAACTGTTTCTTTCAGGCTGTCTGTGCTATGGCCTTAAGGTGAGAATTTTAGCCACTAGAGGTGTCTTCACCGAAGTTCGTCCTTTTCCAAACAATGGAGTGTGGTTCTTCACTACATCACCGTCTACAGTCCACCAAAGACTGTACCCTCTCTTGCATGTTAGACTTTCACTTGTATTTTGTTTTTTCTGGATCCTGCACTTTACACTTTTTTTTGGTACCAAAAGTTAGGTCTTGTGGTACAAATCTTGGACTTATATGCACATATAATGTATTTATAGTACTGTGTTATTATATTTGCGTTTGTATTTTGGTATTTTGATAATTTTGCACTTTGCTATTTTTGTGCTATCACACTTAACTCCACTGCCCAGATTGGATATTGCTTTCAGCGACCACCCTGGTGGGACTTTTTTCTTTGTTTCCACCCTTCCCCAGTCACACAGCGCAGTCACTATTACTTATTTCATTCACCTTTTTCTGGCTAGGACAGATTTCAGGTGACCGCAGCAGTGCCCCCTAGGTTTATAGCACCTATAGCGCGGGAGCCCTTCCATTTCAATGTTTACCTATAGTCTGGCCAATAAATTGTTTTTTTTTTTCCTCCTCTCACTAAAATGGTGAGACCAACATCTAGAGAGTGGAAACAGTGTAATTTCTGCCGAGAGTAAACCTGCAATTTTCAAATATTATTTTCCAAATGCTACAAGTATGACAAAACACATCCTTGCATGCCAGAGGTGCCATTAAGACACTTAAAAAATATTTATGGAATGAAATGATGAGGACCAGAATGAAAGTGCGAGTAACTTTTCCCTCCAGAGTTCTCATTCCAGAAATACTCTCTGCTGTTTCTGGATCATCACAAAGTGTTTCTCCACCAGCAACATCTTTAAGTAAGTGTTGCAAGCTGCTGCCAAAATACACAATACCTTTGTTTATAGATAAAATGACACCTGAAAATCAGGAGAACATTGATCAAGCTTGCAATATATGCTTCTGGATCAGCATTGTCAATAACTAATAATACATATTGGCTGGAAGAGTTTAAAGTATTATGAGGTTACTTGTTCTTATATATAATTGATATGTTCTTACCATATTATAGGGAGAAAAAACTGCACTTGTCAAAAACGTTCTAAATATATATGCGTCAAGGCAGCAGAAGAAATGTGATAAGCATATAAAGTCCAATATAAAAGTAAACTGCACCAAGTAGGAAACCAGATATCAGGCTGGTAAAAAGCAATGATAATAGATAATATGAATAAAAGCACAAAACTTCAGTGTGAACACACCACCACCAAACTGAAAGCCGCTTACCAGAACCACCCAAACATTAGGCATGTAGACAGATTCTATTCAATGGGCTCCACATCTGAAGGAGGCAGGGCTCCTATTGCCGGCCGGCATACATACACGCTTTTAATCATGAGATGTTTGTAAGTACATGTCTTATGCATTTTTATTAAATATTTCGTAAGGTATCATGCTATGGTCCGTTTTTATGTATATACCGAGGATATGTTCAATCATCGATGTGGTGCAATTTGAGATCTGCTCCCTGGATCCCTCCCCAGTCTGATGCTAATCTGATGTGGAGCTCATTGAATAGAATCTGTCTACATGTCTAATGTTTGGGTGGTTCTGCTAAGCGGCTTTCAGTTTGGTGGTGGTGTGTTCACACTGAAGTTTTGCTGACACATGGTGGTGCTGCTACAAACTTTTTATTGGACTGAATGTGCTTTTATTCATATTATCTATTATCATTGCTTTTTACCAGCCTGATATCTGATTGTCCTTGTTATTCAATTTGATAAAAAAATAATTATATGTTAAAAAGTAAGTTTAGTTTTTTTACTGAATAAGCTGTACTTTTATTTCAAGCATGATACTTTTATATCGACTGCAATTCATGTTCCCAGTGAAACAAAATGACTTTCCATTTGTAAAAATTCTGCTCACTGAATTTTTTTTTTTACATGTTTCCAAAATTTTATTTTTTTCCAGAAAAAAACAGGGGAACAAACATTTTTTTCCCATGGCTTCAAAATTTCTGGAAATTTTCATCTCTAGCTGTGATTAGTTGGGCAGTGAAAGGAGAGGGTTCTGCGGACCGGTGGCATGCAGAGTAGGAAGTGAAGTGATGAATAGGGTAAGTATTGTTGAGCATACCCTAGACAAAATGAGTAGGTGTTCCCTGCAGTAGACTGCGTTCCAATATGCACTGGCCTTTCAAATAAAATAGGCCTAAAGAACTGCAGGGTAAAAAACAAATGAGTGTTGAGGGTTCCTATGGTTTTTTCACACACCTGGTGTCTAGAAGAAGATTTTTTAATCACCAGGGTAATTCCATCTTTTGCGTTTAATTCCCACTCACAATATAAAAAAAAGTAGTTAAAACACTAAAACTTTAATAAAAATCAAAGTAGTGTTATTGTTTTCAACATTTCACTCTGTGGGGGTTATTTACGAAAGGCAAAAATATCAGATATTTTAAGTCTTCTTTGAACCAAACAGCTGCGTTGATTGCACAGCCACTTCTGTACACTGGCAGTAACAGTATTAATGGGCCAATCCCAGTGCACTGAACTGTTTACTTTTTTTCTGTCTGAACTTTCCTGAAATGTTAAAGTGACATTTCAGAAGGTTCAATCTACACATCGACGTTGCGATGCAGAACTTTGCACTGCAACCTGCTACACTGAAAAAAAGTACAGTGGTACAATAAATAACAAGCGTGTACAAATTTGGCCTGAACCTGTCTTTAGTACCCCCAAATCAGACTGGATCATTGTGATATTTCAAACAACAACTGTTTTGTTTAATAAGTATCACGCGTGTCTTGAATCTTTTAGTGAGACAGCCAGCCTATTTTATTGGGTCATAGTATTGACTCTGAAAATGTATGAGAATTAATAGCTTTCTGTGCTTACAAACTGCAGCTTGCAGCTGCAGAATGCCATGAAACTCTGTGATTTTAATTAAGCAATTACATGGTAAGAGCTGGGTTGTGTTTTTTGGGGTCAACTAGATTTAGTTTTTGCCAGTCTGAGGAGTCAACTTACTTCCTTGGTTTAAAGGGGAGTTCCAGCCATTTGTATGTTTATTAAAAGTCAGCAGCAACAAAAAGTGTAGCTGCTGGCTTTTAATAAACAGACACTTACCTGCTCCAGCGACGCGCCGGCCGGGGCTCCGCTCCTCTCCCCCCCCTCCCTGGCCGGCGTCTTCATTCTCAGTGTGGGCACCCGGCCGTGACAGCTTTCGGCTTCACGGCCGGGCACCCACTGCGCATGCGCGAGCGGCACTGCGCATGCGCGAGTGGCGCGGCCCGGCGCCGCGCCGTGTAATTGGCCAGGAGATCGCCTAGGACCTGTGACGTGTCCTAGGCGATCGCCTACAGCAGCCCCTTCCTGAAGGCGATTAAGCTTAGTCGCCTACAGGAAGGAGGAAGTGGGACAGGAAGTCCCACTCTTCCTGAAGCCCCCACTCCCCCCCAAAAAAATTACATGCCAAATGTGGCATGTAAGGGGGAGAGGAGTGGGTTAAGAGGAAGTTCCAAATTTGGGTGGAACTCCTCTTTAAGTTCCTCTCTTCAGAGACTGGGCCACAGGGCAGTATTCCAACATGATAACGACCCCAAACACACCTTAAAGATGACCACTGCCTTGATAAAGAATCTGAGGGTAAAGGTGATGGACTGCCTAAGCATGTTTCCGGACCTAAACCCTATTGAGCATCTGTGGGGCATCCTCAAATAGAAGATGGAGGAGCTCAAGGTCTCTAACATCCACCCGCTCTGTGGTGACGTCATGGAGGAGTGGAAGAGGACTCCAGTGGCAACCTGTGAAGCTCTGGTGAACTCCATGCCTTAGAGGGTTAAGGCAGTGCTGGAAAATAATGGTGGCCACACAAAATATTGACATTTTGGGCCCAATTTGGACATTTTCACTTAGGGATGTACTCACTTTTATTGCCAGCGGTTTAGACATTAATGGCTGTGTGTTCAGTTATTTTAAGGGGACAGCAAATGTGTACGGTCTTACAAGCTGTACATTCACTACTTTATATTGTAGCAAAGTGTAATTTCTTCAGTGTTGTGAGGGGTGAACTCACTTTTGTGAAATACTGTATATATAGAAATGGAGATATGAGTGTTCAGATCCTAAGCAGCTTCTCAATTTACAACACATGAGATACTAAAGTGGTGTAACCACCTTTTAATCCTTTCATATAGCAAACTCCTGATTATTCTTCTTTTAAAACATGTTTTATTGTATATGCACAGTAGCATATGTCTATGGACAGTAGCATATGTATATGCACAAAAAGAAATACATTGCACATTCACAATTCAAAAAAGTGTGATTCTTAGTTTGCACAAATTGCAATACATGTTCCAGCCAGTTGCGCCAAAGCAATCCCTCTATAACCAGTCCCTAATCTATCTCATAGATCAGGGGTCTGCAAACTTTTCAAACAAAGGGCCACTTTATTGTCCTTCAGACTTTAGAAAGGGACGGATTGTGGCCGGTGGGTGCAGAAAATGTCCCGGGCCCAGCACCAGTAAGAATAAATGTGGCTTCAGGGTTGGTGTTCAGTAGGGGGAGAATGTAGGGCCCCTAACAGTAGGAGAAATAGTATCCCATAATTGATATCAGTAGAAGAAATAGTGCCCCCTTTTTGGTGTCAGTGGAAGGAATAGTGCCTCATATCAGTTGGAGGAATAGTGCCCCAAGGGCCGCATAAAGGCTAGCAAAGGGCCGCAATTTGGAGACCCCTGTCATAGATTTACCAACCTCTTATTTGCTAAAATAGCATACTCTTAAGATTGTGTACATGTGGTGCACACAGACACAGCTAGAAATGAAATGAGCGTCTATTTAACCCCTGTTGGAACTATGGCCCAGATTCACAAAGGAGATACGACGGCGTATCTCCAGATACGCCGTCGTATCTCTGAGTTGAGCCGTCGTATCTATGCGCCTGATTCTTAGAATCAGTTACGCATAGATTTGTATTAGATCCGACCGGCGTAAGTCTCTTACGCCGTTGGATCTTAACTGCATATTTACGCTGGCCACTAGGGGCGTGTACACTGATTTACGCTTAGAAATATGTAAATCAGCTAGATACGCGAATTCATGAACGTACGCCCGGCCGACGCAGTACAGACACGTTAGGCTTTTCCCAGCGTAAGGTTCCCCCTGCTATATGAGGCATACATGCGGCGTACCAATGTTAAGTATGGCTGTCGTTCCCGCAACAAAATTTGCGTAAGTCGTCCGTGAATGGGGCTGGACATAATTTACGTTCACGTCGAAACCAATACAGCCTTGCGGCGTACTTTGGAGCAATGCACACTGGGATATGTCCACGGACGGCGCATGCGCTGTTCGTGAAAAGCGTCAATCACGTCGGGTCACGAGTGATTAACATAAAACACGCCCCCCTGTTTCACATTTGAATTAGGCAGGCTTACGCCGGCCTATTTACGCTACGCCGCCGCAACTTACGGAGCAAGTGCTTTGAGAATACTGCACTTGCCCGTCTAAGTTGCGGAGGCGTAACGTAAATAGGATACGTTACGCCCGCTCAAAGATACGCGGCTTTACGTGAATCCGGGCCTATATGTCCACAAATTGCAGGAGTACACTGTGTTAGCAAATAAAAGGTTGGCAAATAATAATAATTTTGCAGAAAGTGTGCAAGTGTGTACAGCTTATATGTACCATATTACTTATTTGACTTCTCAGACAGAAAATACATTTGCAGACTCCATCTGAATATATATGATGCAGTTTCAACATGGTTTAATTTTCTCTTAATTTTGCGCATATGACTCCTATACTGGACATATATATATATATATATATAAAGGAAAAAACAAGAATGCTGCACCGTTTTTAAGCCTATAGGATACAATTTTTATTATTAAAATATTGTTTTTTAAATTACCAAGTTTTATAAAGTTTTTTAGAATACAAACACTGTAACATAATTCTTAATTTTGTTTGAAACATTTGCAGTCATTCCTATGAAACATTTTTATCATACCCATGTATGTGACTCTTGCAGAACACCTTTTAGCTGTAGGGAAAAAACTGTCTTTGGTTAGCCCTGTAAGCTTGTGTCTGGCAATACCTGCACTCCTATGGAACATTGCGGGTGTGGTGCATTCAAAGGGTCATCACTGCAATGGTTACTTTTTATAATACTGGAGGTGAATTAAAGGCTATATGATAGCAATGATATTCCTTGTTAGTTTCATTGAGATTTAAAAGCAATGACTGTGTTCGAAATAAAGCCTACATGATATAAATTATATTTCTTGTCAGTGTCACTGAAATTTAAAGTTAATGACTATGTTATAACACAGAAACAGAACCTTTCTATCTGAATATACAAGCTAGTAAATTGTTACCTTAACAAAAACACTGTCCTATGATTTAGCACACGTCAATATCAAGTGATACATAACAGGCAGATATATACAAAATTAATAATTAATATAGCATGTTCTGCTTCAGTAAATCAAGCTTCATTAAAATGATGTCATGGTTTTGTTTCTAATTAGGTTAAGAGCGTGCAAAGAAGAAATAAGCAGATCATGCATAACTAAATAGTTTTACTTTGGGGGAAATACTTTTGGCAATAAGAATTTACAAGATATTTAATTTCTTATACATGTAAATTATTGACGTTCTATTTAAAGATAGAGAAAGAAGACCAATCTGGGAAATATGGAGCCATACACGAATAAATGACATTAATGATTAAAATATATTTTAAACACTTTCTTTATTAAAATAAAACACAATAACTATGAAATTACATCAAAGGCATTTAATGTATTTTTAGCAATAGTAAAACTAGGACTGATCCAAACTGGATAAAAAGTTCTCAAATGAGGAAAGGTCTAGACATAACAATACAATCTTCCTAAAAAATGACAAAAATGGTACATCAGTTTGGGCTGCAAAGCACAATGCTGATTCACTCAAGAAAATTATACTGGCCATAAAGGTGTCAGGTGAGCTTTTGTCCAAAAGATAGCATTATGCTCTCTCTGTCAGGTTTTCTACAAATTTCTACTGAAGGTCCCAGAGCCAGAACTGTACCAAGATTGTTATGGCTATAAAATGGAGTTAGCCAGAGGTATGATCTGCTTATATTTTGCCTTGATTGGTTTCTCCATCTCCCCTTCATCAACTTACTAATGCCATTTTGAAATAAAACCCTACTGCTTGATCACATGCCTTTTTTTAGACGTAATGATGTCATCAGTGAGTCTCTGCTTCTCTACGCAACGCAGGCAGATCATGACTGGTAGGAGGGGCTGTACATAGCATTCTGTCTTAGTACTGCTCTCAAGAGCCCTCAGCCCTAAGGCTGCATTCACACCTGAGCGTAGGTCGTTCGGTTGTTTTTTCCTGCGTTTTTCCCGGTGTTTTGTCGCGCGTATTCATGCTTATTTGCGCGTTTGCATACAGCGTCGTCTGACGTTTTTGTACTTTGACGTTTTTTATTTTAGCCAATAGGAAAAATTATCATCTTTTCATCACTTGTTGCTATGTTGGTAGATTTTTTTTATCTTCTGCCTGGGTGAAATGTTCTATTGATTAAAGCGACAAAATGCCCGTAGAAAACACTCGTTGTCGCGCTAGTCGCTTGAATTGAGCGTTTCCATTACTTTCTATGGGAAATAGAAACGCTCAAAACCCGATTCTCGGGGATCCGGAACTTGTTTGAGCTTCAGGCGTTGCCTGAAGCGCGGCGCTCAAAAACGCTAGAGGGGAAAAAATACATTATTCCATATGGAGATGGTTCACATCTCCACTCTAAAACGCCTGACGCCGATCAATAGAACATTTCACCCAGGCAGAAGATAAAAAAAATCTACGGACGACGCTGTATGCAAACGCGCAAATAAGCATGAATAACGCCGGAAAAAACCCCCGGAAAAAACGACCGAACGACCTACGCTCAGGTGTGAATGCAGCCTTATACAAGTAGTATGTTGGCTCTTGGGAGGGGTTATGCAAATATCAAAACACTTTGATAGGCAGGTGTCATTCTAGAGGAGTGGACTTGCCGAAACAGATGGCATTTGCATGCAGACCACCCTAGGTATTGATCAGAGGTAATGCTGAGCCTTTGTGATTAAAACAACACAACATCAATGAATGAAAGGGGCAGGTAAAGGACAGTAAGGATGGGGAGGAAAGAACTAGATGATGCCATCCAGACAGGGAATGAGACTGGCTGACTTCTACTGTGAAGCTCCCAATCATGTGTGGTAAAATCAGAGTAAGAAATGTCAATCCAATAGCTGAGTGTATACAACTGTGCTAAACAAAAGGTAAGGCTAGAGTTCAGCTTTAATTGTTTCTAGGTATACTATTTTCTTTTTTGTACATAATTTTTATACACCAGGGTTATACTTGAGAACTGAAGGAGAAAGAGAACAAGAAATAGAGAAAGAGAAGGTTGTGCAAATGTAGACATAGGCAACAATTGGGTAGATAAAGGATAGAATTGCCCTTATAGCAAGAATGCAAATAAGCTTATGAAAGGATACACTCTTGTGTTTCTTGCTATACTGGGCCTAAAATTTCAGAAATGTTTGCATCACTTAGGCCATAGATGATACGACTTAGGTTGCAGAAAAGAAAATAACTTCATTCCTCCATCAACACAGCTAGTGTTGATGGGGGAATGCCTCCCATGGAGTTACTGTGTTCTTCCAGTGCAGAGGTGTGGGGAGCCGTCCCTGCCAAGAGAATAAAGTGATCGACTAGGGTACAACCAGCATGCCAGATTTTTAGAATGTGATTTCTGCCAGCGGTTATAGCTGCTAGCAATATTCACGGCTCCCTGCACCACCATGCCAGGAGAACAAAGTAGCTTCATGGGAGGCATTCCCCCATCAACACTAGCTGTGTTGATAGGGCAATCAAGGAATTTTCTTAACTGCAACCCGTGGTTGCAGGAAAGAAAATCGCATCATCTCTGGCCCGCCTAAACCAGGCTATTGAGGTTTTTACAGTGCCCACCATCATAGTAAATCCTTATTGACCCAAGTGACCATGAGTAACATATATTGTCAATGACTAAATGCCACTTACCTAGGCATACAGGAAAGCAAGTACCAGATGTCAGCCATGTACAGTCCAGATAAAACTTAATTTTTTGTCTTGGTTGGAGAAATGAAATGTGTTTTAGGGTTTCAGAGAGTCCCTCTTAATTAGCGCTTGGCATCGCCGAAAAAAGTATATGCTGAACTTGTGAGAAACATTTGTTTCCAATGATGGATTATATATATATATATTCCACCTGGCTACACTGTAAGATATCTATTATATATTCAAACATAGTCAGACATATCAAAAAAAGGGGATGGGGGAGAAGGGGGAGGGGGGAGGAACACAAACACAAGGAAGGGGAAGGGCAGGGGGCAAGGAAAGGGAAAGGTAGGACAAGATACACAAGGAAGAGCGCTCACATTAGCCACATCCGTATATGGTAGAAATAAGGGGGAAAAAACTATCACTGGAGTGAATAAAGGTCGGACTTTGAGGCAAGGCGCAAGTATATATAAAAATAATTATTATTAATTATTTTTATATATACTTCTGCCTTGCCTCAAAGTCCGACCTTTATTCACTCCAGTGATTGTTTTTTTTTCCTTATTTCTTATAGTCAGACATAGTCACAAAACACAGGGACAGCCTTGATGTATAAGCAGGGGCATTAAAGTATTCTCCACTGGTGTACAAGACATGCATAATTTGGATAAATTATCTGGAATCCACCAATTGGCATCTCAAACACTGGAGCACAAGCATCTTGCCCTAAGAGTTTTTTCTTCATTCAAAAATGCGCTTTATTGCAAAATACTTATTATAACCCGCATGGTGTACAAGGGGAAGACTGTAAATGATATAAACATGTAAATATTTGAGCGTCTGTACAATATGAAAGCATACAATGTACATATGTAATGAAATGATTCATGTAAATATCTGTGATGATGTTGATATCTGAAAAAAACAATAAAAAAGCAAAAAATAAATAGAAAATTAAAAGAGATACATTGTGCATTGTGTGGTCATTTGCAACTTGCTCATTCTGAAAATAGCATGTAAGGGCTCTTTCACACATGCGGACCGTATGTCCGCTTTTTCATCCATCTGTTTATGGATGAAAAATGGACATACATTGATTCCTATGAGATTGCGGGTGTCAGCAGATGAACATCCGCTGACATCTGATCTCATCCGGGTCTGCAATCCTCCGATTCTGCAGACGGAGGAAAACCCTATTTTTCCATCCGTCTGCGGACCGCATCGGGTGGACACAGACAGACGGTCCGTGTTCATCAGATCCCCCCATAGAGGAGAGTGGAGATCTGACAGGGCGGTCCCTGCACAGTGTGTCATCCGCCAGCTCAGAGAGGATCAGCAGAGTGATCCCCGCTGAGCAAGCAGAGGTTCACAGGGCGGATCATCATGGATCTGTGCCGTGTGAAAGAGCCCTAAGTGTAATTATGCAACCCTTCTCATCTTCATAGCAGGTGGTAATGTAAAAGAATGATTAATATTGAAAAAAGGATACGATGTGGGCATAGCCTGTGGCATTGTCCTTGGATAAGGGGTCACAAGTAAATGCTTGTGAGTTCCATCAATCCCAGATTTTGTTATATTTGAAGAGGCACCCCCTTGCTTATAACTTGCTTATAACTGAGCTGTGAGAATGGCAGGGATGAGTTAACATCCACGCTATACTGAGACAAGGTTGATGGCAGTACAAAACAAGGTTGGTGGTAGATCCTGAATCCAATACTTTGCTATCAGCTTCCTAGTCATAAAGAGAGATTCCTGCAGGAAAATGTGTGTATATTTTGATGTGCCTGAAAAGGTCAGAATACCTAATAAGCAAGCCTTTGGATTTAGGGTGGATTTAGGGGCCCATATCATCATGTATACATTTAAAGGCTGTCCACCAGAAGTCTTGTATTGCTGGACAGGACAACATTAGCTGATTAAAAAGCTGATTAAAAAGCTGACTGGTATTTAGGACACAGAGCACTCTATAAAGGCCCCATCTTGCACAAGCAAATATGAGTCAAGTATGTACAGTAGATATACAGGTGCATGGCCGCCATCAGAGGGGTACAGGCAGTACACCTGTAAGGGGCCCGGAGGCCCACAGGGCCCCAGATGGCAACCCCCTTTTTTTTATTTATTTTTTATAAAAAAATATATATATTTTTTAATATATTTTTATTTAATTTTTTATTAAAGGGCCAATTTTTTTTTGGGGGTCCGGAGATTCCCAGGGCCCCATGACAACCCCCTTTTTTTATAAAAAAATATATATTTTTTATATATTTTTGTATTTCTTTTATTCTTTATATATATTTATTATTAGTATTATTAATATTATTATTATTAGTATTATTATTATTATTATTATTATTATTATTATTATTATTATTATTATTATTATTAAAGGGCCCAGAGGGCCCCGGATGGCAACCCCCCTTTTTTTATTAAAAAAAATATTTATTTTTTATATTATTTTATTTCTTTATATATATATATATATATATATATATATATATATATATATTTTTTTTTTTTATTAAAGGGCTCAGAGGTCCCCAGGGCCCCATGTGGCAAACCCTCTTTTTTTTATTTATTTCTTATTAAAGGGCCCAGAGGTCCCCAGGGCCCTGGATGGCAACCCCCCCCTTTTTTTTTAATAGATGTTTATTTTTTTTATTTTTTTTTATTTATTTTTTTATTAAAGGGCCCAGAGGTTTCTTTTTTTATTAAAGGGCCCAGAGGTCCCCCCTTTTTTTGTAATTTCTTTTTCTAAAAAAAAAAATGTGTGTATATATATATATATATATATATATATATATATATATATATATATTATTATTATTATTATTATTAAAGGGCCCAGAGGTCCCCAGGGCCCCAGATGGCAACCCCCCTTTTTAAAAATAAATACATTTAAATATTTTTTTTATATATATATTTTTTTTTTATTAAAGGGCCCAGCCAGAGGTCCCCAGGGCCCCGGATGGCTACCCCCCTTTTTTATATATATTTTTCTTTATTTCTTATTTTTTTGTAAAGGCCTCCCCCACTTCTCAATTCGTGGCAGCCTCCCTGCTTCTCAATTTCAGGCGGCAGCACCCCCCCCCCCCCCCCGGTTCTCTGCCTGAAGCTGTGTAAGGGGCCCCATAATTCCTGATGACGGCCCTGTACAGGTGTGTACATTTATTTATTTCAACAAAAATGGGTGCTCCATCCCTTTAAAATGTAAAAGTACTATGAGCATTCAATAAAGTTTTTATTGAGTTTTAGGTTTTTACAGATGGATGGTACAAAACAAGTAGATGTACAATAATAGGCAGTGTACAAAGAACATTGGAGACAAAAGGATAGTGGTTACAATTCCAACATATATATGGTGGTAGCACATGAATGTCACAATTCAAGCCAAAGTTACCAAAAAGTACATTGTTGTAGTTCTGAGAGTGTTCCAGTGGCAATAAATGCTGTCATCTAGAGCTTTTCCTCATTCAAGAAAAAGGAAGGAAAACAGAGTTTTGTTTTTTATAGTTTAGTGAATGAGAGTTAGCTATGCTGATTTCCATAATTCAATCAGGTGCAAGCAAAATCCTTCTTTTTATTTTCCTTGCATGTGATTGGGTATTCTTTGCAAAGTCAGTCTTTACCACATTCACTAAGGCAGGGGTCAGCAACCTTTTTCCACTTAACCACTTCCATACCAGGCACTTACGCACCTTCCTGCCCAAGCCAATTTTCAGCTTCCAGCACTGTCGCAATTTGAATGACAATTGCGCGGTCATGCTACACTGTACCCAAATGAAATTTGTATCATTTAGTTCCCACAAATAGAGCTTTCTTTTGGTGGTATTTGATCACCTCTGCGATTTTTTTTTTTTGCGCAACAACTAAAAAAAGACCGACATTTTTAAAAAAAAATAAGTTTTTATTTTTTTCTGTTAATTTTTTTGTAAATAAGTAAGTTTTCTTCTTCAATTACAGGCGGCACTGATGGGCACTGATATGGCGGCACTGATGGGCACCGATGAGGTGGCACTGATGGGCACCGATAGGCGGCACTGATGGGCACTGATAGGTGGCGCTGGTATGCTATACTAATGGGCACTCATAGGCGGCACTGATGGGCACTCATAGGCGGCACTGATGGGCACCCATAGGCGGCACTGGGCACTCCTCTACTCGCATCTGTCAGACACGACTGAGGAAGAGTCGATCAACGGCTCTTCCTGTTTACATCGTGATCAGCCGTGATTGGACAAGGCTGATCACGTGGTAAAGAGCCTCAGACTGACACCCCGCATCACCGATCGCCGCGCTGCGCACCCCCATGGGCGCGCGCCGGCATGTAATCCTGCAGGATGTCAATAGACATCCAATCAGGATTTCAGAACCACTTCCCGGACGTCAATTGACTATTGACCGGGCGGGGAGTGGTTAAGGTCCAGATTCAATGTATGTGAATGCATGGAGGGCGGCATAATAAATGAAGATAACATAACACAGCATCTGCACCTCTGGCGTCCTTTACTTTACACAGTTCCTGCATCTCTGGCCCCCTTTACGCTACACATCCCCCGCACCTCTGGCCCACTTTACATTACACAGCCCCTGCACCTCTGGACCACTTTACATTACACAGCCTCTGCACCTCTGGACCGCTTTACATTACACAGCCCCCTGCACTTCTGGACCCCTTTACATTACACAGCACCCTGCACGTCTGGACCGCTTTACATTACACAGCCCCTGCACCTCTGGACCCCTTTACATTACACAGCCCCTGCACCTCTGGGCCACTTTTCATTACACATCCCTCTGCACCTCTGGCCCCCTTTAAATTACACAGCCCCCATACCTCTGTACCCTTTACAAAATGTCTTTAAATATACCATGCTCTAATCATTTACTATTATTTACTTTATCTGAAACAAAACAAAGTTTTAACTTTACACACACTTGAATTTTTTGGGAAAAAATTCAGTTAGTTGCTTTGAGCTTCATTCCCTCATCATTGTTAATCAACCTCTGTGAACCTGTATATGTAAACACAAGATGCTGCTTCTATGTATCAAATTAGAGCTTTACACTCCTTTCAGGGTATCAACCCTCTTCATAAAGTAAACTCCTAAAAATCCTCCCTCATTAGGGCAGTGATGTGAAGAAGATGGTCATACCATTAAAACATGTTGCGAAGTAGGAGAGCACAAGTGTTATCAGTCCAGATGCCTAGGGTTACCACTGAAGAGAGCTGGTCTCTGATGGAAACACCTTGATGACACTACATTTTTTTATGTTTATTCTTTCCAAATTACATATAGTACTATTTTGTGGTGTGTCCAATAAAAGTACAGTAATATTATTTAAGGGAGAGGTTCGTTGGTTATTTCTTTTATCGGAGCTCTTTTCTGCTATATTCCTGGAAGATACTGGCTCAGGCAGGAGCTGAGGTTCAGTGCTGTGGTCAGCTGGGGAGAAGAGTGGCTAGGTTTTAGACTTGTTTCCCACCTAAGTGTGTGCATTTAATGCATTTTT
The DNA here is from genome assembly GCF_905171775.1 of Rana temporaria. Taxonomy (NCBI): domain Eukaryota; kingdom Metazoa; phylum Chordata; class Amphibia; order Anura; family Ranidae; genus Rana; species Rana temporaria. The sequence continues at coordinate 97,539,729 of NC_053493.1, forward strand.
GGCGTTATTTTACAGTGTATTTACTTGCATTTTAATTTTTTTCATGCTTTCTGATTTATTTATTTATTTTTGTAGAAGGAAGAAACTGGTTGTTAAACATTAAACACTATAAAAAATGCACTAAAAACAGACGTACATGCATTTTTCATGCCTTTTTGATGCATTTCTATTGACTCAAATATGCACTGTCCTATGCGTTAAAAAGTGGCTTCACCTTTTCCAAAAATGCACTGCAGGAAACTGCACATCTAGTGAACGGGACCCCTAGGAAATAATGGGATGTAGTGCATTCCAGTGCTTCAGCAAATGCACTAAAAAATGCACCAATGTGAACCTAGCCTTAGGCCCCCATTCACAAAGGAAAAGTGTGAACTGAGCCTAACATCCGTTTCTGTGCTGATATTCATCTATGCGCTGCAGCAGGTCATGTGTTACCACAACATGCAGCAATACACTTTACATGCACTGACACGTTGTGGTGGCACTCAGTTTGAATAGCACCCAATGCACTAAGTCAGCGTACAAGCATTAAGCATTAAGTGAAATGAAATAAAGTGCACTGTCTTGAGTGAGCTAAGCCAAAGCTTACAAACACAAATACTAGAGCTCTTTAAAAAACATGCACAGCTGTTCGCTAATACCTTTCAACAGGGTTTTTTTTCAGGGGGAACTTGGGGGAACTCAGTTCCACCGCCTTTGGTTTAGACCCTTTGGTGCCTGCTCATCACAACCACTTGTAAACACAGAAGTCTGGTTTCTGTGTTTACAAGTGAAAGCTCTGCACTCTGTGTGTAACCCCCCTGAACTCTGCACTCTGTATGCAATGCAATCCTGGTATTTAATGCCCCTTTACGACCCTTCTAATGTTTGTGAAATCTGAACGGGGTCGTGGTTGAGTTCCTGCACCTATTTTCTGAGGAAAAAAGCTCTGCCTTTCAACATGTGAAGAAACACAACATCAACAAGTTGGTACAATGTGAGCAAATTTAAGTAACCAAACGTGACAGTATAATAACATAAGTAAATATACAGTCAAAATAAAAATAATGAAAAGGCCCCAAAAATAACTCTATTGCAGGTTGTTTAATCAAACAGTCCCAAATGATGGAAAGAGCTGAAAGAATGCTGATCCAAAAACTTCAAAGTGCTGCATGTATCACTGCCGTGCTCAAAAAAGAAATGGTCACTTACCAGACCTCAAAGGTCAATAGGCATTGTACAGCCCTCAGCTGAAAGGTATCGACCGGTATCACCGTCTCTGTGGACCCTGGACAGTCACAGGGTCGCGGCTCACAGGTAGGGGTACAGATGAAAAGGAGGACCAATAGTGCATTATCCTTTAAAACTGGTACTTATTTATTAAAAAGAATCCCCTTACAGATAGATTTGAATCTACCACAAAATCTCTTGGTAGCACGGCCACCTTGCGCGCTGACGTCACAGCTGACTCCCCCGACGCGTTTCCCCTCAGAAGGTGTCAACTGGGATTGGAGCCTTTTTTCCTTTAAAATGGGTATTTATTAAAAATAATCAAACTTACAGATAGATTGTTTTAATCTAGCACATAATCTCTTGGTAGCAGTGCGGACCGTGCTTGCTCACATCATGGCTGACTCCGCCCGATGCTTTGTCCGTTTTTTTCCCCTCAGAAGGCGTCCACTGAGATTGGTGCACAGCGCGCAAAGTCACATACATAGCTTATATAGCGGAAAAAAACTGAACTTTCAGTGGCTTGCAGAGGAGCCCCAGGGCCAGGAAAATAACTTTTTTCTGTTTCCCCCGCCTATCACCAAGTCTCATTTGCCTTTATACGTCGATGGTTCGGGTGGAATAAAGCCTACTACCGAACCCACACAAGGGAGGTTACTGCCCTAACCAGAATAGCCCCTTCAGGGCAGAAATACTCACCTGCAAAATATTTTATAACAGAAAAAAAATATTTGTTTAAAAAAACGGTTTCAAAAAGTATTTTTGATTTAAAAAATCTTTTTATATCTCTTATCCATAGATGTCCTAATTGACAAATAGACTAACACCCATATGAATTTTTTTTTTTTAAATAAGAGTAAAAATAAAGTAAAAATGTGTTAAACATATACAAGTACAAATGTACCCATACGGTATTGTACATTTTTTTGTAACCGTGTGAGATCTGATAAAAAAAGTTACAAATGCCAAAAAGTACAAGCTATAAATGGCACAATGTGAAAAAATATTGATAGGTAAAAAAAAAAGATATGTATACAAATAGTGAACATGAACTCTGATTACTATGATGGTTCCTTGCACATATAAGTTCTTACATAGAAATATTCATAGTTCTAACTCCTACCCTTAACTAGAAAAGAACATATAGAATACACTGCATCTCAGACCCTAACTATCAATATTTACTTTAGCAATAATTACATTATTAAAGCGGAGCTCAACCAAGAAAAAAAAAAATCTAAAATGCTGCAAACATTTTTTTTTATTTTTTTATACATACCTGAAGTGCCTGTTGCTAGGTAGATCATCCTAATCTGCCACTTCCTGATCCACGGTCTGTCTTCTTTCTTCTGCTTCTCGGCTGCCTCCTGTGGAATGGGGGAGCGGTGTCTTCTGGGACCTTGTGTGTGTCCCAGGAGACATCATCCAATCACGTCGCTCTGCGCGACTCGCGCATGCGCAGTAGAGAATCGGGCCGTGAAGCATGCGTTGACTTGATTCTGAGCATGCGTGATTTTTTCTCCGTCGAAGTTCCACACAGACGATCGGAATTTCTCATAGGATTTTTTTCCACCGGAAAGAAATAAAACGTCTTCTATTTCAAAACTCTGATGGAAAAAAGTCTGATCGGGCCCTCACACGGTCAGAATATCCGATTGTGTGTACAAGGCATTAGACGTGAACTCCTGGCAATGCTTCTTAACAATTTAACTCTAAGGCCTCATTCACACAGGCGGACTCCGTCGCTACGGAGTCCGCCTGCTCCCGTCAGCTCAGCGGGAGATCTGTCCACAGATCTCCACTAAGCCGACAGATGACAAGTTCCTCTCTGCTCACTGAGCGGGGAGGGGCTTGTTGGGCACCGCTGTCCTCCTATGGAGCGATCTGATGGAAACGGACAGCATGTCTGTTTTCATCAGATCTTACCCGATCCGATCCACATGGACGGATGGGGACGTGGCCCCCATACGTCTGTTTTTAGCGGATCGGATCGGGTCAGGAGTCAGTGGACATGTCTCCGCTGACATCCGACGCTCCATAGCGATGCATGGAGCGGTCGTTCAGGTACATGCCAGGTGGACCCGAACGGCCCGTCGTGTGAATGAGGCCTTATGCTCACTTTCAATGGATTCAGGGTGACAGCCGGCCCTTCCTGTTGTTCTGCATTTTGTAGTACACAATGGGCTGTAAAAGGAAAATTAAATAAAATAAATAACACAGTATATGTCTGAACTTACATACTTTACTCACAAATTTTTAATAACATTAACTTGAACGTAAGTGGCTTTTCTTCAGGCATTAATGCATCAATCGGCTGTGCTGATGTGGTGACATTTGCTGAAAGTTCTAAAACATAAAAAAAAATATTACAAACACATACATATTCATTTTTAAAGGCATATTCCATATTTCCAAGTTATTTTAAAGGTGGATTAAGGCCGCCCATAGTCAGTTTTTGTTGTTCAACCAGTAGGTTAAAAGAAAAAAAAAAATGACCAATTCCCCCATTTACAAACACACTCAATGTGAACGGGGGAATCCGCCCTGCTGATCTATTGTATCCTGGCAGTGGGGAGACTACACTGTCAGAATACACTGATCAGCATGGCAGGCTATAGCCTGGAGAAAATCTGATGGGGTGGTTGTACAGAAGTCAATAGGTTGACTTCTGTACAACCTCCCTGTCAATACATGGATCAAAATTAATCTGGTCCCATCTGAATGAGCCAAACTTCAAACCATGTAAAAACGTCCCTTTTCCCAGCTTCCCCATCATTAAATGCTTCAGGTGTGTGCACCCCAAAACTACTAAGGCAGTGATAACAGTGAACTGCTTCCTGTTCTCATTCCATTCAAGAAGTTATGTTCTTTCAGTTGGTGGCAATACAGTTGTCCAACAAGCTGCCATAACCTTGTGATGTCACCCATTCAGAGAGTCCTAAAGCTGGCATTCTAATATACACAGACTGCAGCTCTCTTTTTAGGGATACAAAGACACTGACAACAAGAATTTTTCCTTGAACGGTTTAAAAGACATTACATATTTTGAAATTAACAGAAGACCCTTCATACATACTTCATACTAGATAAAGAGTTGTCCAAAAAAAAAAGCAAGCAGATTTACCCAGCTGCCCCCAATGCTGTCTCTGATACCTTTCACAACCGGTCTCCCAGCCGCTAGTGAGAAATATCCTTGTAACTACTAAATTGGGGTGACAGGAGTGCATTTCTGAATGTATTCCTGTGTCCCAAAGCAAAAGTATAGCTAAACAAAGATATCTTCTAATGTGGTATACTGCCCTTCTTACGTTTGTAAGTGGAAATGTATCTCAATTTTTCTCATATTACATTTTCACCGTCCTCCTCAAACAAGAACATGGCATCTTCATTCAGCTGTCTTCTATCAAGGTCCACTGGTGTCTCCAGTCTGAAGGAAGTGGCAACCCCCTTTTCAATTAATGCTGTAAAAAAAATCTTAAAATGCATTGGTGTATAATGTTAGTGCAACTTATGTATAAAAATTTAAGTCCTCACTAAAAAATAATAATAAATGATATTTTGTAATTTTATAAACAATTTCTAATTTAGCCCCATTCACACTAGCTCTGGCATCTGATTCAGTGTCATTATGCGGGAGATCTGTTTTTCAATGTGCCCTGGTATACAGATGAAAACAAATCTCAAAGGACACGGACGCCACAAATGTGACATATGTCAGTCCTGTTTTTTATCATCAGATAGTTCAAAAACAGACCCTGCTATTCCCTATGGTGTAACTATAAATGGATACACACACACACAAACATGCACCGACACACATGGGCACTTACTTAAAGGCCATACAAGTAAAACACATGGGGCCAGATTCACAAAAGAGATACGACGGCGTATCTCCTGATACGCCGTCGTATCTCTGTGATCCGCCCGTCGTATCTATGCGGCTGATTCATAGAATCAGTTACGCATAGATAGCCCTAAGATCCGACAGGTGTAACTGTGTTACACCGTCGGATCTTAGGCTGCAATTCTAGGCCGGCCGCTAGGTGGCGATTCCATTGCAGCCGGCGTAGAATATGCAAATGACTAGTTACGGCGATTCACGAACGTCCGCTTTGCCCGTCGATCTAATTTTACATTGTTTCTGTAGAGATGCGTCGCGTAAAACTAGGCATGCCCTCTAGGTGGTCTAAGCAATGTTAAGTATGGCCGTCGTTCCCGCGTCGAAATGTTAAATTTCACGTCGTTTGCGTAAGTCGTCCATGAATGGCGCTGGACGCCATTTACGTTAACGTCGAAACCAATGACGTCCTTGCGATGTCATTTAGCGCAATGCACGTCGGGTAATTTGACGGACGGAGCATGCGCAGTACGTTCGGCGCGGGAACGCGCCTAATTTAAATGGTGCCCGCCACATTTGAATTAGGCGGGCTTGCGCCGAGCGGATTTACGTTACACCGCCGCAAGTTTACAGGTAAGAGCTTTGTGAATTAGGCACTTACGCTGTAAACCTGTGGCGGTGTAACGTAAATGGGATACGTTACGCCGCCGCAGCGTAGCTCAAAAGTCTGTGAATCTGGCCCATATTTCCTACTTCTCAAATTTGAATAATTGTCTCTGAAAACACCTTCAATAACATGAGGTTCATCAGTATGTTGATGTAATTTAGGTGTCTTTTACAGGTTTCAGTGTTAAACTTTGCCACGCCAACAGCATTTAGCTTGAACCACCTCCTTTAATATGTTGTTTGGGGCTGAGAAAGGTCCCTCTTCTCAACAACGCTTTATACTACAATGCTGTTCTCCTACATTGAAATAGTATTCATTTGAAGTTGGTCTCTCTCTTTTTTTCTTCACACACTCATCACTTGTACATTGTTACATAGTACGTGAGGTTGAAAAAAGACACAAGTCCATCAAGATCAACCTATGTGCGTGTAGAGGTACCTTCACCAACCGGCCTGCACCAACCTCCTTCTATGAGTATACATTTCTTCCCATTTTAAGTTAGAAATGGTGGTCTGTGCCAGTGAAATGTCTGGAAATCAGGGCAGCCATCTGAAATTTTTGGGCCCCTTTCACAGCTTTAGGCCTGCCCCCCCCCCCCCCTAAGCCTAACCACCAACATTCCCCAGGGCTTGCCCACAGGCCATCCTACCGAATCCACAGACCAGCCACCTTACCTGTACGTACTCCCCCCCCCCACACATGTATATATGTCTACTCAAATTCACAATGCAATGATGTCAGCACGCCACTCCTCCTGACGTGCGTTTTGTCACACTCTGACGTGCCCCAGGCGTCATTGCGTTGTGAATCCGAGACAGGTGTTCGCAAGCCGGCTGGCTTTAAACCTTGATGTTTTATCCTTTCACTTCTTGTACATTTTTTAACTTAAATAAATCTGTATGATATGATTTACACTCTGGTGAGCTCCTTTCTATTTTGGGTAATACCTGGTCTACATCTAAGACTATTCAATGATCGAGTCTCCCTGGTCGTTTGCTGTGTGTGGTTGCCTCACCATATCAAGTTATTCTTGAGCTGCTATACCTCCCGGATAAAGGACCTGGCTGGGTTAATAGCTGCAAGCTTATGATTGCTTGCCTTCCAGTAAGCATGCACTTTATGTGGTGGAGGTGCACGAGTTCATGGTGGTGTTGAAAACTACTATGTCACAAATTTTTTGGTGTTCATAGTTATTTCAAGATTTATGCACAATTATTTGTGCTATATGGACTAACTGTTATTTCACTTAGTGCGGTATTCTCTTATATATATTTACACCTGTATATATGTCAGCCCCCACACACCTGTATATATGTCAGCCCCCCCACACACCTGAATATATGTCAGCCCCCTCACACACCTGTATATATGTCCGCCCCCCCCCCCCCCCCTGTATATATGTCACCCCCCCCCCCCCCACACACCTGTATATATGTCAGCCCCCCACATACCTGTAAATATGTCAGCGATCCCCCCACGCACCTGTATATATGCCAGCGCCTTCCCCCCACCCACCTGAAAATATGTCATCGCCCCCCACATACACCTGTATATATGTCAGCCCCCCCACACACACACTTGGCCCTCACATACACAAACCTGTAAACACACAAGGCTCTGGCCCCTCCCTGTACACAAACACCCCCCTCCCTTTCCCTCACAGCTTCTTCTTGTAAAGAAGGTCTTCCTACCTGGTCCCAGCTCGTTTATACAAAGCTGACATGTTGCTGGGAAGCATAGTACAGATCACACGAGGGGTGCACATGCACAAAGTAGCCAGAGGTGTCAATAAAAGCTTGATTTCTGAGTCAATGACACGAGAACAGCAGAAGCTGTGACATTGTTTCTGTAATGCACAGCACAGCTCCCTTTCACCCATTATGCCTTCTTCTGGCCCGGGCGGGCCCCTTACTCCACGGGGCCCATTACAGTTGTGACGGCTGTACCCCCTTGATGACAGCCCTGCTGAAGATTGCTGCAGGCAGTGAAGTGTGGCAGATAGATGGCTGCAGATTGCTGCAGGTGCTGGAAAGTGGCAGAAAAATGGTTGCAAAGAAATGCAAGCTGCGGCTCATTCCCAAGGACGAATGTACAGGGGGTCACAATTGCGACCTGGCCCCATGATCTGGAGGGCCCGTGTGGCCCCCTGTACACCTGGATAGGAGCGCGGCGGCATGTAGAGGAACCAATTTCTCCATGTAGCCGCTGAATGCCTGCCTCTCCCTCCCACAGACATTCAGCGGCTGCAGGAGGGAAATGGAGAGCATCAGTTCGTCCACATGCAGCTCCACCTCCCTATGCCTATCCTGCTGCCCTGGACCTGTGTGTGCTTCCCCTCCCACCTCCTGTCAGCTGCTGCGGAGGATCTGTCAGAATGGAGAGTGGGGGTGTCATTACGGGGGAGGTCATGCTTAGTTCTGAGTTTATCAAAGGGTAGTAGGGCCCTCAACACCGGGTCCACCAGGTGTCCATAGTAAAAAAGATTCCTCTGTAACCATGGAGTTATCATCTGGAAGGTTAAGCTATCTGGTAGTTTAGGGTTGTAGAGGAAAGCCATGAGTAGGGAGGCCTCAGATTGTAGGGGAGTTTTGCGGTTTAGTTGTCTCCAAATGGTTCTTAGAAGGTTCATAGTGTGCAGTAGAGAGGTGGAGGGGACATCGGCATTGGAGTTCCACAATAGGTTGTTTGGGTGGATGAGAGCCAACCATAATTTGTCTATTTGGGTCCACCAATTATAAGCCGGGAGGGTAACCCAGGATGCAATAGCTCTTAATTGGGCAGCCTGGTAGTAACGGTGAAGGTGTGGAAAGGCCAAACCCCCATCTTTGCGGGAGGCAAACATGACGGTGTGGGCTATTCGGTGAGGTTGATTGTTTCATGTGAAATTTAGGAGGTCAGTCTCAGTCAGTCTAGGAGTTTTCTGAGATGAGCAGACAGGATTGGCACCAGGAGAGTCAGAAAGCCATACAGGAGTTTAGGCAATATAGTAATTTTGACCGAGGCAATGCGTCCAAATCAGGATATTGGAAAATGTCTCCATTTAGACAGGAGGGACTGAATAGATGCGAATAGGGGCTTAAAATTTGCGTCGTATAGGGATTCGTAGCGGGGGGTGAGATACACTCCCAGATATTTGATGGCATGGGATTTCCATGAATATGTGAAATTATCCGAGAGACGATGCACTTCCAAGGGAGATAAATTAATTAGGAGGGCTTCTGATTTAATAGGGTTAACCTTGTATCTCGATAGGGACCCATATTCTTTCAAGAGTTTATGTAGATTGGGGAGAGTCACATGCGGTTGTGTCAAAGTCAGGAGTATGGGTAGATGAGTGGCAGTGGTGTTGCAGGAATGGTATCAGTGGAAGTGATGGGGCATAATGGGATCAGTGTTAGTGATGATGGTGGGGGAGATAGGATGAGTGGCAGTGCTGGTGGAGGTATGGGATCAGTGACAATGGAGGGAAATAGGATTAGTAGCAGTGTTGGGTGGTTGGGATTTGTGGCAGTGCTGGTGGGGAAAAAATTGGATCAGTGGCAGTGCTTAGCATGTTTGTGGGCCCTGCCTACATGTTAGCTGTGATTAAGGCTATGTGCGGCACAAACGCATTCAAAAAGTTTGATATAATTTTCTGTACTATATATAATATAATATTAGAATTTGTGCATATTATATTTCGTGAGTGAACGGGAACCTCTGTTGTGTACTAGCATTGCCTGGAAATCCAAAGTTTTAGAGATGTCCCCAGTACAAAAGGTAAGGGGAAATCTTCCAATTGGGACACTTCTTCCAGGGACAACTCTCTAAGAGAAGATTACCCCTCATTTTGCTTCCCTGGAACAGAAGGTAAATGGGAAATGTTCCCAATGGTATGGAGAAAACAAAAAAAATAAACTTGCATGGGCTTTTATTTAACTCTTCTCTACTCTATCCAAAACGTTAAAAAAATGTCTGGCTGTACATACACTTTTAACTAGAGGCTGTGAGTAAAAGAAGATTAGTAATCCCAGTCCAGCCAATAAAAAAAGATAAGGAATACTTACCAGTATGGCCAGTAAAAGAAGATAAGGAACACTTACCAGTACAACTGGTAAAAAAAGATAAGGAACACTTACCAGTATGGCCAGTAAAAAAAAGGATTAGTAATTAGCACATTTCTTTCCTGCAACAACAGGTTATAGTAGGAAATCAGTAGCCGTTAACGATAATCGCAAGAAAATCTAGCAGGCTAATTGTACCCAAGTTGATCGACCGATCAACTTGGTACATTCAGCCTGCCCATTAAAATTTCGAATATTGGCCTCTGCCCGCTGAACCGACTGAGATTTGAGCCTTATGTCTTATGGACTTTTTCCATCGGATTTTCCGATCGCGTGTAGCCCCATCTGAGTTTTTTCATCGGGAATTCCAATGAATTCCATTGGACTTTAGTCATAGAACATGTTCTATATTTTTTCCATTTGAATTCTGTCGGAATTCCGATGTGATTTGGCCGGGCAAAAGCCTGATCGTGTGTACGCGGCATTGGCGTAGATAAGTAATACTTACCTGTCCAGCAAGTGAAAAAGGATTACTAATACTTATCAGTCTGATACATACCAGTGCAGAAAGCAGCAACTCCAATGCTCACTCTTTTGCAGAGCTACCGCTATCACAGATATCCAACACCTCTGGGTGTGTCAATGCTGCATCCCTCACTGTGCGCTGTTTTCAGCCTGTTGGCATTTACATCATTACCGGATGCAGTAGTAATAACTGCCTCTAGTTTCAATTTGTTTGCTGCATCACTTTAAATTAGACTAAAATAACTCAAAAGGCTAACTTACAGAAATCGATTGAACTTTGCCTTTAAGGTCTGATTCACCCCGGCACTCCAATAGTCATGTGGGAAGTATAAATAACTTCTATGTTTCCTCAATCCCTTTTTCCTGCGTTTAGATTTTACTGTTTTAAAGCATATTTAGCTGAATTTAGGCGCGTTTAATGGCGTTTAGATGCTTTTACAGTTTCTAATTGGATCTTGGCCGCACAGAATTCTACTTTCTGTAAACAAAGATCAGTACTTAGTTTGAACAGTGCTATTAAAAAAATCATTACATACTTTTATATGTGTTTAGAAATGTCATTGAAATCCATAAAAACACAGGTTTGACAATGCCAGCGTGAATGAGGCCTTAGGCTACATTTACAGCCTCCTCCATTTGGTTTAATTAAACACAGGAGAAATTGTCTGGGAAGTAAAAGCAACTTGATGTTTGCCAGGTCAACTTCTTCTGAATTTAGATGTACTTGTGTTTACACAAAAATCCTTATATGCATTAAAATGATTTTAAAGACATAGTTCACCTTTACCAGAAAACTGCCTATGCAGGTAATGGGTGCCTGTAGAAAAAACAAACTGTGCAGCTTTGATCAAAGTTGATTAATGGACCTGCTGTATGTTTAGGCAATTTAAGTATCTCCTGAAAGCATTTCAAAGTCCATGGTAAATCCAAAAGCGACCAGGTCACAGAGACTATTCCCAACAAGTCAGAGGACCTTTAAGATGGCTGACGTGTTTCAAAGTGGGATCCCCTTTTCCTCAGAGCTCCCCTCAAAACGTGTCAGCCATCTTAAAGGTCCTCTGACTTGTTGGAAATAGTCTTGGTGACCTGGTTGATTTTGGTTTTACCATGGACTTTGAAATGCTTTTATCATTCATGTGTTTGTGAGTATATCTCTTTTTATGCATTATTGAAGATACCACTTGGGTAATGCGCAAGGTTGGTGGGCCCTCTCTTCTTTGTTTTACAGTGTTCCCATTGGGTTTTTCCCCCCGACCCTCAGAGGGTAGCAAAACCTGTGCATTCATTTAAACCATCAAGAATGTACTTCCAGTACCATTACACCACCCTTGAGCACAGGAGAATTATTATACTGTACGTATCTCCTGAAGCCTGTATAAAGTGATTATCTATCTGCGCAATCTCGTGAAATAAAGTAGTGTAATAAAATAAATAATTAATAATAGCTGCTATCCATAGGTGTGTGCATCACCAGATTTAGCCTGTCACCTGCCATCGTCACCTGTCACCAGATTCAGCGTGTCTGGGTGACAGCAGAGGACTGGGCGACAGCAGAGGACAGGGTAACAGCAGAGGACTGGGTGACATCAGGGGACTGGGTGACAGCAGAGGACTTGGCGACAGAGGGCTGGGTGACAGCAGGGGACTGGGTGACAGCAGAGGACTTGGCGACAGAGGGCTAGGTGAGAGCAGAGGACATGGCAACAGAGGGCTGGGTGACAGCAGGGGACTGGGTGACAGCAGAGGACTTGGCGACAGAGGGCTGGGTGACAGCAGGGGACTGGGTGACAGCAGAGGACTTGGCGACAGAGGGCTGGGTGACAGCAGAGGACATGGCAACAGAGGGCTGGGTGACAGCAGAGGACAGGGTGACAGCAGAGGACTTGGCGACAGAGGGCTGGGTGACAGCAGGGGACTGGGAGACAGCAGAGAACCTGGTGACAGAGGGATGGGTGACAGCAGGGGACTGGGTGACAACAGAGGACATGGCGACAGAGGGCTGGGTGACAGCAGGCAGAGGACTGGGAGGAATTGGGTTGAAAACTGCTCTGCTTGATTTCTCATTACACTCGGACGGTGCTACAGGAAAAAACAGATATCATCTTGATCTTTGTCAGCTAACAGAACTTTTTGACTTCTATGTAAAAGTCTAAAGATAGAAGTAATGAAGTTGACAGAGCTCAAGATAGTATCTGTTTTTTCCTGTAGCACTGTCCTGAGTGTAGGAAATTGAGCAGAGTAGTTTTCAACTCAATTTCTCCCAGTCCAGTGGCCGCATAAAAAAGAAAACTGCATTTTTAGAATTTTTTTTTTTTTTACCTCCATGTTGCTCTACCGAGACTACCCAGAAGGACCGTGCGATCATCCCTGAGGCCGGCCGCTCCGCCCCCCCCAGTGACAGGTGGGGTCACCCCTTGCCTGGCCACACCCCCGCACAAGTCCTGACCATTGACAATGAAGGAGACGGGCCAGCTCCTCTGCATCAATCAGAGCCCTGAGCTGCCAAACAGCTCTGCAGCTGGGGGAGCCGGGGGAGGGAATCTGTCAGTGTACTGCATGAGATAGTTCCCTCCCCTAGCCCCTGCGTGATCCCCGGGAGCAGACTTTCCCTCTCCACCTCCGGTCCGGTACACACACCTGCAGGTAGCGCCGGCCCTGTATGGGGCCCCAGCCGAACGTGGGGCCCCTGGGCTGTGCCCAGGGGTGTCCACTCAGAAAGAAGGCCCTGCCCTGGGGGCACAGGTGCAGCGTCCAGCCCTGCTGTCTGCAGCCTGTCAAGATTTATGGCAGACTGTATCTAGTTGTGGCTGAATGCTGTACCGGTATTACTTTCATTTACTTTCAGCCACAGCCTGTCGTAGACTTTACCAGGCTGCTGCCAGCAGGGCTGAATGCTGCATCTGTACTACCCCCAGGTGCATAGCCAACTGTCCCTGATTTCGAGGCACTGTCCCTGATTTACACTCTCCAGTTTTAGTAAATCAGCCCCATTGAGTGGTTACTGTGATTAGGTACAGATAATTGGTCCTGAATGCAGACAGATAGGGGGAGATTTACTAAAACTGCAGAGTTGAAAATATGGTGCATTTGTGTATGGTAACCTTCTAACTTCAGCCTGTTCAATTAGTGTTTTGACAACCAAACCTGGAAGCTGACGTTTTTTTCTGCAGAGCTGCACCAGTTTTTGCACTCTCCAGTTTTAGTAAATTAACCCCATTGGGCCAGATTCTCGTAGATCAGCGTATCTACGAGCGGGGTGTATCGTATGCCATTAACACTACGCCGCTGCAACTTACTGGAGCAAGTGCCGTATTCTTCAAGCACTTGCTCCGTAATTTACGGCGGCGTAGTCTAAATGGCCCGGCGTATCCCCGCGTAAAATCAAAGGGGGCGGCTTGTATTTAAATTAAGCGCACGCACCCCCGTGCCAAACGAACTGCGCCAGCCTTAAACGTAGGCCACTGCGCATGCTCCGTAGTACGCCGCAAATACATTGGTTGCGACGTGAACGTAATTAACGCACAGCCCTATTCGCGACGAGTTACGTAAACGACGTAAACTACGTAAAAACCCGACGCTGTCCCGACGGCCATACTTAACATGGCATACGGCGGACTGACGTAAGGTTACCCCTCATATAGCAGGGGTAACCTTACGCTTACGGAAACGACGTAAACTACGGCGAAGCGGCGCAAAAACGTTTGGGAATCGGCGTATTCGGCTCATTTGCATATGCAACGCTGAAATCGACGCTAAAAGCCACCTAGCGGCCAGCGTAGTATTGCATTTAGGATCCGACGGTGTAAGTGACTTACACCAGTCGGATCCTAGCCTAATTCCGGCGTATCTTGTTTTGAGAATACAAAACAATGATACGCCGGCGGGATTTTCGAATTACGCCGGTGTATCTGTAGATACACCGGCGTAATTCTTTTGAGAATCTGGCCCATAGTGTTTATGGCCTATCACAGTAGTAGACGGACAGACGGGAAGGTGGGAGGCCTTATCTTAGGAGGCAGATGTCCTGCCCTGGATGACACTCCGATCTCCCCTCCTCCTTCCTCCCCTGTGCGAGCCGGGGAGTGCTGAATGTGGCTGAGCCACTGCAGGTGAGCCATCCCTGGAGGCAGTGACGGTTGATGAGTCAGTCAGTTGGGCTTCCCCTGCGTCTGCTCCGGCTGTGTGTCCTCCCCCCCCTGGCCAATAGGATCGCTTCTCCTTTCGGCCAATCAGGAAATGGGTCTCAGGACCTGCTTACTAATTGGCCGGGAGGAGAATCAGTGTGACAATAGTGAATACTAATTTGCAATTGTCACACAACTGGGTGGGCTCATGGCGCTGTGCTCTGCGTGCCGAGACCACCCTTTTTTTAAGCCTATTAGAGGCTCGGGCTCTAATTACATGCTTTTAAAAAAAATGGAATCCAGTGGATAAGGAGGATGGTGTTCTTGAGCCCCTAATGGATGGGCCGCCACTGGCCTATCATCTGTTCCTAATTACATGTACCTGCTGGCTGCATGTGAACTGTGATGGCTAGCCACAGTTCCTGCCAGCCTGTCATTGCTTTGTACAGGTTTCCCAGCCGCAGCACTTTACACACCTGTGATTCCAGCCGCAGGAATTCGCAAAGAAAACCGCAGTTTGGCCCTAATTGCAGGAGTGAATAAGCCCCAATTTTCGTGGCATTTTTAATGTCAGATCTGACAGTTATTTCTAGAGACTACTTCTGCTTGTTTTCGGAACCCTGAATTTTTTGCTCTTTTTACCACAGAGAAATTTACGCTGGGTCCATGAATTGCTCTCCCTGTGTCGCTCTTTTCCCATGGCCCATTCCTATAGCTGGGACATTTTTGCTGTACTCCAGATCCCAATCACCAGGACAAAATTCCTCTAGTGTGATCATTGTGCCCCTGTGTATGTTCTTCTGGAGAAAGTCCAAGCCTCCTGTCACCTGGACTCTGGTATTAAAAATGCCAATGTTCAGGTTTACTCCTACTTCCAGTCTAGACTTTACTATATAACACTACATATATTTTATATGGAGAAGTGTCAGCTTTACACCCAGCACCCATCACATCACCCATCACATCACCCAGCACCCATCACATCACCCATCACATCACCCAGCACCCATCACATCACCCAGGACCCATCACATCACCCATCACATCACCCAGCCAGCACCCATCACATCACCCAGCACCCATCACATCACCCAGGACTCATCACCCATCACCCAGCACATCACCCAGCACCCATCACATCACCCAGGACCCATCATATCACCCATTACATCACCCAGCCAGCACCCATCACATCACCCATCACATCACCCAGCACCCATCACATCACCCAGGACCCATCACATCACCCAGCACCCATCACATCACCCAGGACCCATCACATCACCCATCACATCACCCAGCCAGCACCCATCACATCACCCAGGACCCATCACATCACCCATCACCCATCACATCACCCATCACCCATCACATCACCCAGGACCCATCACATCACCCATCACATCACCCAGCCAGCACCCATCACATCACCCAGCACCCATCACATCACCCAGGACTCATCACCCAGCACCCATCACATCACCTATCACATCCACTTTCAGCATTCAGCTATGTGCTGATCTTTAATGGCTCTGATCCTCTGAGCACCATGCTGTGTACACTGATATGGGGAACAAGGAATGTCTTGGAAGACATCAGTCTTCAGTAAATGACTGATTTAACCCCATAAGTAAAAGTGTATTCGGCTTCCTGTTTGAAAATTATTTAAAAGTAAATATGAGTCTAGCCAACATTTTGCATGTCCAACAAGGCAAGCCCGTTCAGTAGTCCTGATCCTGTCCCTGGGGAGAAGCGCTATGGAAGCGCTGGCGCTGTCATCTGATGTCCTGCATGCTGATCACCGGCGGATGGGGGCGCAATAACACAGCAGATAGTTGATCAGTCTCAGCTCTGCTGATAAGATAACAATGGAGGAGACACAGGAGCAGCTCAGGACCTGGACTGCTGCTTTCCGTAGCAGGAGAAATCAGGCTTTCTTTATCAGCTGATATCGTTTTTTTTTTTTTTAATTCTTCATTTTCCATCATTAAAAAAATACATGCATTCTAGTTTGTTGTTTGCTATCACTGTCATTGTATTTATTATATTTAAAACAAACTGTCCATGACGATCAGCACTGATATCAATGTTGATTAGCACTTTTCTGTGGATCTCCCAAATGTGGAAGTTGTCCAGCCCGAGTTTGTCATCTACTGCTACATGGAAACTGTATCTTCAATCTACCAGCACATGATCTATAGACATGATCATCCCTGTATACACGATCTATAGACATGATTATCCCTGTATACACGATCTATAGACATGATCATCCCTGTATACACGATCTGTAGACATGATTATCCATGTATACACGATCTATAGACATGATTATCCATGTATACACGATCTATAGACATGATTATCCCTGTATACACGATCTGTAGACATGATTGTCCATGTATACACGATCTATAGACATGATTATCCCTGTATACATGATCTATAGACATGATTATCCCTGTATACACGATCTATAGACAATGATTATCCCTGTATACACGATCTATAGACAATAATCATTCCTATATACACGATTATCCCTGTATACACGATCTGTATACATGATCATTCCTGTATACATGATCTATAGACAATGATCATCCCTGTATACACGATCTATATAGACAATGA